>NW_005055243.1:12980-14678 GCF_000277835.1 Geospiza fortis
GTGTGGGCGGAGCTTCGGCCGCAGCGCCAACCTCAGCGCTCACCTGAGGGCGCACCTGGGCGAGAGGCCCTACACCTGTACGGAGTGTGGGCGGGGCTTCAGTTATAGCTCCGCCTTCCTCAAGCACCGCCGCGCCCACGGGCTGCAGGACAACGAGGAGGAGGAGGAGGGGAGGAAGAGGAGGAGGAAGAAGGGCACACCTGGGCTCACCTGTGCGCCCGGGCACACCTGCACACCTGGGCACAGCTGCACACCTGGGCACAGCTGCACACCTGGGCACAGCTGCACACCTGGGCACAGCTGCACACCTGGGCACAGCTGTCCTGGGCACACCTGCACACCTGGGCACACCTGCTCACCTGGGCACACCTGCTCACCTGGGCACACCTGTCCTGGGCACACCTGCACACCTGGGCACACCTGCACACCTGGGCACACCTCTCCTGCGCACACCTGCTCACCTGGGCACACCTGTCAGCGCTGCGGGGCGGGCTTTGCAGATGGCCACGCCCTCCTGGCGCACCTGCACGGGCACGCTGTGGACACGCCCGCTGCGGGGCGGGGTTTGCAGATGGCCACGCCCTCCTGGCGCACCTGCACGGGCACTGTGCGGACACGCCCCTCGGCTGTGCCACGCCCCTCGGCTGTGCCACGCCCTACACCTGCGGGGATTGTGGGAAGGGCTTCGGGGGAAGCTCCGCCCTCATCCGGCACCAGCGGCTGCACCTGGGCTAGGAAAGACCGGAACCGGAACCGGGACCTGAACTGGGGCAGGGAAACTTCCAGAACCAGGACTGGAACTGGGACCGGAACCTGAACTGGGAGAGAGAAACTTCTGGAACCGGAACTGGAACCGGAACTGGGAAACCTCTGGGACCGGAACCAGGATCAGAACTGGCACCGGGACCGGGGCAGGGAAACTCTGGAACCGGAACCGGAACTGGGATTGGGACCAGGAAAGCTCTGGAACTGGAACCGGAACCGGGACCAGCACCGGGACTGGGAAACAACCAAAACCAGGACTGGAACCAGGACGCTGACTGGAACCGGAGCCAACCGGGACTGGGAACAGGGAATCTCTGGAACCGGGACCGGAACCGGGACTGGAACCAGGGCTGGGAAACCACCGGAACCGGAGCCCTGCGGAACCGGGACCGTCCCACAGACAGGACCATTCCGGAACCGGGACCATTCCAGAACCGGGACCGTTCCGGAACCGGGACCCCCCCAGAACCAGAACCAGGACCCCCCGGAGCCGTCGGACAGGAGGGGAAGGGACTCGAGGGCGCGTTCCCGTGGCCACGGACCTTTGGGGGGGACCCCTGGGAACCCAAACTCCATTCCTGGCCCCAAGATCCATCCCGGACCTTCGGGAATCCATCCCGGATCCTGGAATCCATCCCAGACCCCCCCAAATCCATTCCAGAGCCCAAGGATCCATTCCAGACCTTTGGGAATCCACTCCAGATCCCCGAAATCCGTTCCAGACCCTCGGGAATCCATTCCCGACCCCCCCAAAATCCACGTTGGAGCCCCCAAATCCGTTCCTGACCCCGCGAGTCCATTCCTGACTTTTGGGAATCCATTCCAGACCCCAAAAAATCCATTCCAGACCCCCCAGAATCCGTTTCAGACCCCCTGAATCCATTCCAGACGTTTGGGAATCCATTCCAGACCCCCCAAAATCCATTCCAGACC
>NW_005055243.1:15471-16123 GCF_000277835.1 Geospiza fortis
AGCACTGGCCACCGGAGTGACCAACGGAGTGACCAACGGAGTGACCACAGTGACCATGGCTCTGGGCTGAGCTTCGAGCGCAGCGCGGCGCTGGCCCGGCACCGCAGTGACCACAGCAGTGACCACCGGAGTGACCACAGCAGTGACCACAGCACTGACCACAGCACTGACCAACGGAGTGACCACAGCACTGACCACAGCACTGACCACCCGAGTGACCACAGCACTGACCACAGCACTGACCACCGGAGTGACCACAGCACTGACCAACGGAGTGACCAACGGAGTGACCAACGGAGTGACCGCAGCACTGACCACCGGAGTGACCACCGGAGTGACCACAGCACTGACCACAGCACTGACCGCAGCACTGACCGCAGCACTGACCACAGCACTGACCGCCCGAGTGACCACCGGAGTGACCACAGTGACCAACAGAGTGACCACGGCACTGACCATGGCTCTGGACACGGCACTGACCAAGGCAGCGGTCAGCCCGGCTGCTACGGACAGACGGACATTGGTCACGGTCAGCAGGGCGGCTCAGGACACAGCAGTGACCACAGACTGAGCACTGACCACGGCTCTGGAAACAGGAGTGACCATGGCAGCGGTCAGTGCAGCGGCTCCAGACAGCCAGACCATGGCCGTG
>NW_005055244.1:0-511 GCF_000277835.1 Geospiza fortis
TGGGACACTGGGGACATCCCAGGTGACACCCACAGGGGACACAGAGTTTGATTTCAGAGCCCCAGGAGTGATCTGGGGACACACGGGGGTCAGGGGGACATTGGGGACATCACTGGGGACACAGGGGACATTGGGGACAATGGGAACAGCTGGTTAATCCCAGAATCGCCCGGAAACAGCGCGCGGCGGGTGATCTGGGGGACATTGGGGACATCACTGGGACACAGGGACATTGGGGACATCATTGTGACATTGAGGACATAATTGGGACACTGGGGACATCCCAGGTGACACCCACAGGGGACACAGAGTTTGATTTCAGAGCCCCAGGAGTGATCTGGGGACACACGGGGGTCAGGGGGACATTGGGGACATCACTGGGGACACAGGGGACACCCCCAGGGGGGTTTGGGGACACTGCTGAGGAGGGGGACACAGAGGGACACCCCAAGGGACCCGGGTGCCACCCCGGGGTCCCCAGGCCCGTCCTGTCCCCTCCCCCCCCGGGCTT
>NW_005055244.1:1927-3229 GCF_000277835.1 Geospiza fortis
CGTGGCAGAACACCAGGTCCTATAGCAGCTGGAACAGGTGACTCTGGGGACAGCAGGGACATCACTGGGGACATTGGGGACACCATTGGGGACATTGGAGACATCACTGGGGACATCAGGGTCAGACCCCTGAGTGGCCCAGGGGACGCCCAGGGTGGGTTTGGGGTTTTGGGGTCGCGTGGCAGAACATGAGGCCATGCAGGAGATGGGACAGGTGACTCTGGGGACAGCGGGGACACCGTTGGGGACATCACTGGGGACATCCCCAGAGAGACCCAAGTGACCCCTGAGTGACCCAAGGGACCCCCAGGGTGGGTTTGGGGTTTTAGGGTCCCCAATGTCCCCCCCAGGTGTTTTATGGGACCCCTCAATGTCCCTCCCTGGGTTTGAGGGTCCCCAATGTCCCCCATGTATTTTAGGGATCCCCAGGTGGTTTAGGGTCCCCAATCAATGTCCCCCCCAGGTTTTAGGGTCTCCCCAGGTGTTTTAGGGCCCCCATGGGTTTTAGGGCCCCCTAAAGGGGCAGCCCCACCTTGATGAGCGGCAGCGCGATCCCGCTGAGCGACGAGGAGTCCATGAACTTCTTCAGGTCCTGGTGCAGGAACTCGAACACCAGGTACAGCTTGTTCTCCGTGTGGATGACATCCAGGAGCCTGGGGACACATGGGGACAGCTTGGGGACATGGCCTGGGACAGAGGGACAGCCATGGGGACAGGGACATGGGGACAGGGACATGGGGACAGGGACACAGGAACTCGAACACCAGGTACAGCTCGTTCTCCGTGTGGATGACATCCAGCAGCCTGGGGACACATGGGGACAGCTTGGGGACATGGGGACAGCACCTGGGGACAGCTTGGGGACATGGGGATGGCTTGGGGACATGAGGACAGGGACACACAGACAGCCCTGGGACACAGGGACAGGGACACAGGGGCTTGAGCAGCAGGTACAGCTCGTTCTCCGTGTGGATGACATCCAGGAGCCTGGGGGGACATGGGGACAGCTTGGGGACATGGGGACAGCACCTGGGGACAGCTTGGGGACAGCCATGGGACATGGGGATGGCTTGGGGACATGGGGACAGGGACACACAGACAGCCCTGGGACGCAGGGACAGGGACATGGGGACAGCTTGGGGACAGGGACATGGGGACACCACAGGGCCTGGCACGGCCACAGCACATCCTGGGGACACCCCTGGTCATGGGGGGCTCTCCGTGACCCCCCCAAGACACCCCCAGGACCCTCCTGGGGACCCCCAGAGTCCCTCAGGACCCCCCAGGACATTCCCCACACCC
>NW_005055244.1:7111-7275 GCF_000277835.1 Geospiza fortis
CCTGGGGGGGCTCTGCACCCCCCGAGCCCGCGCTGTTCCCGTCCCTCCCTGTCCCATCCCATCCCGGCCCGGCCCGGCTCAGCTGAGCGTCACATGCAGAAGCTTTGGGGCCATGTGACGGCTTTGCCCGCGCGTGGCTCGGGCCGAGCCCCGTCCCGAGGGGC
>NW_005055244.1:7285-7871 GCF_000277835.1 Geospiza fortis
CCCAGGGTCGGGAGGACACCCCAGGGGTGGGGAGACACTTGGGTCCTGTGGGGGGGGACACTGGGGGCATTGGGGACCTCACTGACCACTGAGACTTGGGGACATGGGGGAGCTGGGAGTGTCCTGAGAGTGGGGGACATTGGGGACCTCACTGACACCTGAGACTTGGGGACATGGGGGATGTGGCAATGTCCTGGGAGTGGGGGACAATGGGGATATTGGGGACACTGGGGACCCGACAGCTCCCCAGAAACAGGGGACATGGGTGGACATGACAAACCCCCGAGAATGGGGGACACAGGGGACACATGGGACCCTTCGTCCCCCTGAGCATAAGGGACATGTTGGGGACATGGGGGACATGACAACCCACAAAAATGGGGGACATGATGGCCCCAAAAATGGGGTAGATGGGGGACATGACAAACCCCTGAAATGGGTACATATGGGAGCACTGATCCCCCAAAAACGGGGACACGGGGGACACGACAGCCCCCAAAAAATGGTGGCACGTGTGACACGGAGCCCTGATGGCGGTGTCGCTGTCGCCGTCCCCGCAGGAGCGCCGGGCCGGGGCCGGAGCCGC
>NW_005055244.1:9933-10351 GCF_000277835.1 Geospiza fortis
GAAATGGGGCAGGGGGCGTGGGGGGAATGGGACAGGGGGATTTGGGGCAGGGGTGGTGGGAGAAGGGCTGCAGGTGACATTGGGTGTGGGCGACACTGGGTGCAGGTGACACCAGGTTTAGGTGACATTGCGCGCTGGCACTGCAGGTGACACTGGGTTTTGGGGCTGTGGGTGACACTGGCTGCAGGTGACAGTGCAGGTGACACTGGGCACAGGTGACACTGGGCACAGGTGACACCACACGCCACTCTGTGTCACTCCACTGCCCGTCCCCATGCTGTCCCCAACTGTCCTCACACTCTCACCGTGTCCCCGCGCTGTCCCCAACTGTCCCCCCACCCTCACGGTGTCCCCGCGCTGTCCCCGCAGACCAGGTGCCGCTCTCGGTGGCGGTGTCGCAGCTGCAGGACGCGGCGCT
>NW_005055244.1:12603-13313 GCF_000277835.1 Geospiza fortis
GGGGTGCCGGCCGCCGATTGTCGCACGGCCGAGGCGGAGTCGTGCTCGCCGGTGTCGCCGTCGCCGCCGGGCTGCGAGCTCGTGCTGCGCCAGGACTTCAACCGCAGCGGCCTCTTCTGCCTCAACGTGTCCCTGGCCAACGGCAACGGGCTGGCCGTGGCCACCACGCGCGTGGCCGTGGGAGGTGCGACGCGGGGACAGGGTCCCTGAGGTCCCCTGGGTGTCCCCTGGCTGGGATCGGGCTGTCCCTGCTCCGGGGAGCTGGCACCTGGCCGTGCCTGTGGGAGGTGTGACACGGGGACAGGGTCCTGGGATGTCCTCAATGTCCCCTGGGTGGCACCGGGTGGTTCCTGCTCTGGTGAGTGACAGGGACACGGGGACAGGGTCCCTGAGGTCCCCTGGGTGTCCCCTCGGTGGCGCTTGAATGGGGCTGGGTGGTTCTTGTCCTGGGGGAGTGGCAGGGACACGGGGACAGGGTCCCTGGGTGTCCCCTGGGTGGGGCTGGGCGGTCCCTGTCCTGTCAGAGGTGGCACTGGGTCTGGGGATGTCCCCAATGTCCCTTGAATGGGGCTGGGCGGTTCTTGCCCCGGGGGAGTGGCAGGGACACAGGGACAGGGACTGGGGGATGTCCCCAAGGTCCCCCGGTGGCACTGGGCTGTCGCTGTCCCCAGGAGCCGCCCCGGCCGGCGGTCCCACCACGCTGGTCGTCG
>NW_005055244.1:15137-15791 GCF_000277835.1 Geospiza fortis
GGGGGGTTTTGGGGTATCTGGGAGCGTTCTGTGGCGGTTTTGGGGGGATTTTGGGGTGCCCTGGGGGGTCCCAAACGGCGAGAGCAGCCCCCTCCTCCGGGATCCCTCTGTCCAGAGACCCCCGCCCCAAAAAGAGCGACCACACCCCCCTAATTTACATAATAATAAAGACCTCTTTGACTAAATTCTCTAATTTCTTGATTTCTTAATGGCCACACCCTTGCGTGACCACGCCCACGCGGTTTACATATAAACGATAGCCACGCCCCCTAATTTTCATAACAAACATCTATTTTGACCGCATCTTGAAATTTCCATATATGTTAATGACAGCACACATTCTGTGACCACACCCCCTAATTTCCATATCAACAAATGTCCACGCCCTCTAGTTTGCATACTAATTAAAAGTCATGTCATTAATTTTGGACACATCCTCTAATTTCCATATCTGTCAATGGCCACGCCCAATCAACTACTACTGGCCACGCTTCATATTTAACTAATCGACCACGCCCCTTAATTTCCATACAATTTACACATCACATATGGCCACACCCGCTGATTACCATATGGCTCTATTACCACGCCCCCTAATTACCATATGAACAATCTCATTCCCGCGGTTAGCCCCGCCCTCTAATTTCCATATCG
>NW_005055245.1:0-9089 GCF_000277835.1 Geospiza fortis
GGGGTTAAAATGCACAAAAATGGGACAAAATGGGCGTGGCTTAAGGATTGTGGGCGTGGCTTATTGACTTGTGGGCGTGGCTTCCAAATTTTTTGTGAATGGAGGCAAAGTTAGGGTGGAAAAAAGTGAAATTTGGGTGAAAGAAGGCCAAAAAATGGGGTGAAAATGACTAAAAATGGGATTTTGGGGGCGTGACTTAAGAGTTGTGGGTGTGGCTTATTGAGTTGTGGGCGTGGCCTCAACATTTGGGTGGTGGGAGGCAAAATTTGGGTGAAAAAAGCTGAAAAAAATGAGATTGAAATGCACAAAAATGGGGTTTGAAAGCACAAATTGGGTTAAAGGGGCGTGGCTTAAGGGTTGTGGGCGTGGCTTAAGGGTTGTGGGCGTGGCCTCCACATTTGGGGGCTGGGAGGCGAAATTTGGGTGAAAAAATCTGAAAAAATGAGGTTAAAATGCGCAAAAACGGGGTTTGAAAGCACAGAAATGGGGTTTAAATGGGCGTGGCTTAAGCGTTGTGGGCGTGGCTTACTCATTTGAGGGCGTGGCCACTGAATTTGGAGGGTGGGAGGTGAAATTTGGGTGAAAAAAGGCAAAAAATGGGGTTAAAATGCACAAAAATGGGACGTAGGGGGCGTGGTTTAAGGGTTGTGGGCGTGGGTTGAGGTTTTGTGGGCGTGGTTTATTAATTTGTGGGCGTGGCCACTAAATTTGGGGGGTGGGAGGTGAAATTTGGGTGAAAAAAGTGAATGGGGTTAAAATGGGCGTGGCTTAAGCGTTGTGGGCGCAGTTTGCTGATGGATAAGCGTTGTGGGCGCGGTTTGCTGATGGATGGGCGTGGCTTATTAATTTGTGGGCGTGGCCTCAACATTTGCGTGGCGGGAGGCAAAATTTGGGTGGAAAAGGAGAAAAAATGGGCAAAAAATGCTCCAAAATGGGGTACAAAGGGGCGTGGCTTAAGGGTTATGGGCGTGGTTTAAGGGTTGTGGGCATGGCTTGATCTTAGATGGGCGTGGCATAATGACTTGTGGGCGTGGTCTCAGCATTTGGGGGTGGGAGGAGGAATTTGGGTTAAAAGTGTTGTGGGTTTTTGTGGGCGTGGCTTGAATGCAGTGGGCGTGGCTTTGTGATCACACCCTCTCGGACTGACCACGCCCCTTTTTTAACCCCTCAGTGGCCGTGGCGTACTCGGAGCTGGTGTCGTACCAGCGGCAGCACAACGTGAACCCGCTCCGCGGCTTCCTGGTGCCCCTCGTGCAGGTTTGGGAATCCCAAAAATCCCAAATTCAGCCCCAAAAAATCCCAAATTCAGCCCGAAAATATTCCCAAATCCGACCCCAAAAATCCCAAATTCCACCCCAAAAATTTCCCAAATTTGGCCCCAAAAATTTCCCAAATTCAACCCCAAAAACTCTTCAAAATCAGCCCCAAAAATTCACAAATTGAGCCCAGAAAATTCCCAAATTCAGCCCCAAAAAATCCCCGAATTCAAACCCAAAGAAATTCCCAAAATCAGTCCCAAAAAGACCCAAATTCAGCCCCAAAAATTCTCAATATCAGCCCCAAAAAAATCCCAAATTCGGCCCCAAAAATTCCCAAATTCAGCTCCAAAAAATTCCGAGATTTGGCATAAAAAAATCAGAAATTAAACCCCCAAAATTCCAAATTCAGCCCCGAAAATTCCCAAATTTGGCCCCAAAAATTCCCAAATCAGCCCCAAAAAATCCCAAATTCAGCCCCAGAAAATTCCCAAATTTGGCCCTAAAAAATCCCAAATTCACCCCGAAAATATTCCCAAATTCAGCCCCAAAAAATCCCAAAATTCAGCCCCAAAAAATCCCCAAATTCAGCCCCCCAAAAAATCCCAAATTCGGCCCCAAAAATTTCCCAAATTCCACCCCAAAAAAATCCCAAATTCACCCCCAAAAAATTCCCCAATCAGCCCAAAAATCCGAAATTCTTTTCCCTGCTCATATGGGACTGGACTCTCTGCCACACAGTGAGCCAGTGATTTACCCTATGGGATCCCCCGTGCCAAAGAATGAGCCAAAGCCCCCTCCCCATATGGAGCTGGACTCCTCTGCCACATAGTGAGCCATTGATTTGCCCTATAGGGATCCCTCTGCCAAATACTGATCTGGGACCCGCTCCCCATATTGAGTCATGCAGTCCCCTGCCACATTGTGAGCCCTTGATTTGACCTGTAGAGACCCCTCTGACAAAAAGTGAGCTAGAATTCCTCTGCCACATAGTGAGCCAGTGAGTTACCCTATGGGATCCCCTGTGCCAAAGAATGAGCCAAAGCCCCCTCCCCATATTGAGTCATGCAGTCCCCTGCCACATTGTGAGCCATTGATTTGACCTGTAGAGACCCCTCTGACAAAAAGTGAGCTAGAATTCCTCTGCCACATAGTGAGCCAGTCATTCACTCCATGGGGTTCCCCCTGCCAAATATCGAGCCAAGCCCCCTCCCCATATTAAGTCATAGGATCCCCTGCCATATAGTGAGCTATTAATTTACCTTATGGGGCTCCCTGTGCCAAATACTGAGCCAAAGCTCCTTCCTCATATGGGACCTGCCACATAGTGATCCATTGATTTACCCTATAAAGACCCCCTTGCGACATTGTGACCGTAATTCCTCTCCTGCCACATTGTGAGCTATTGATTTACCCCATAGGGATTCCTCTGCTGAAGAATGAGCCAAAGCCCCCTCCCCATATGGGGCCAGACCCCTTGCCACAGAGTGAGCCATTGATTTACCCTATAGGGATCCCTCTGCCAAATACTGATCTGAAGCCCCCTCCCCATATTGAGTCATGCAGTCCCCTGCCACATTGTGAGCCATTGATTTGCCCTATAGGGACCCTCTGCCAAATACTTGAATCTGACCCCCCCTGCCACATAGTGAGCCATTCATCCACCCCATAGGGGTCTCCCTGCCAAATAGCGAGCCAAGCCCCCTCCCCATATTGAGTCATAGAACCCCCTGCCACATAGTGAGCTATTGATTTAGCCTATAGGGACCCCTCTGCCACAAAGTGAGCCACAACTCCCCTGTCACATTGTGAGCCATTGATTCAGCCTATTGGGATCCCCTTGCCAAATTCTGAGCCAAAGCCCCCTCCCCATATTGGACCAGACCCCGCCTGCCACATAGTGAGCCATTTCTTCAGCCCGTCGGGAACTCCCTGCCACATTGTGAGCCATGGAACCCCCTGCCAGATTGTGAGCCATTCATTTGCCCTATAGGGACCCCCTGCCACAAAGTGAGCTTCATTTCCCCCACCGCCACATAATGAGCCATTGATTTACCTATAGGGACCCCTCTGCCAAATTCTGAGCCAAAGCCCCCTCCCCATGTGGGGCCAGACCGCCCTGCCACATTGTGAGCCATTGATTTGCCCTATAGGGATCCCCTTGCCACATTGTGAATCTGACCCCACCTGCCACATAGTGAGCCATTCATCCACCCCATAGGGGTCTCCCTGCCAAATAGCGAGCCTAGCCCCCTCCCCATGTTGAGTCATAGAACCCCCTGCCACATAGTGAGCCATTGGTTTAGCCTATAGGGACCCCTCTGCCACAAAGTGAGCCACAACTCCCCTGCCACATAATGAGCCATTGATTCGCCCTATAGGGACCCCCTTGCCGAATTCTGAGCCACAATTTGGGGCATTTTGGGGATTTTTGTGGGGGGCCTCAGGCATTGCTTTGCCCTGTAGGGGACCAAAAAAAAAAATCAGGAAAAAAATCATAAAAAATCTGAAAAAATTCCGTAAAAAATCCGATTTAATTTCTAATTAGCCCCTAATTATTTCTGCAGTGATTAATGATTTTGGGGGTGGCAGACCCCCCTGTTTGTGTCGTTTTTCCTGGCCCTGCAGGGGATGGCGGCGGCGCCGGTGCCGGGGCTGCTGCAGGGGGGGCTGGGCTGGTTCCCCAACTTGGCCGCCCCCGACCCTTTCTACATCCTGCCCGTGCTGGTCACCGCCTCCACCTGGCTCGTGCTCGAGGTTTGGGGCCAAAAACGGCGATTTGGGGCAAAACTGGGCCAGTTGGGGCAAAAAAAATGGAGGTTTTGGGTGAAAAAATGGAGATTTTAGGTGAAAAAATGGGGATTTTAGAGGGAAAAATGGGATTTTTCGAGAGGGAAAAAAATGGAGTTTTTCGAGGGGAAAATGGGAGTTTTTAGGAGGAAGTGAGCTTTAAGTGAAAATGGAGATTTTGGGAAAATGTGGGGATTTTGGGTGAAATAATGGGGATTTTAGGTGAAAAAATGGAGATTTTGGGTGAAAAAATGAGGATTTTAGGGGCAAAAATGGAGATTTTGGGGGGAAATTTTTGGCATTTAAGGGGTTAAAATGGCTGCATTTGGGGGTCCTGAGGATTTGGGGAGAATTTCAGGGATTTTGGGGAAAATTACCCAATGAAAATCTGGAAATTTGGGAAAAAATGAGAATTTTAGGTCAAAAAATGAGGATTTTTGGTGAAAAAATGGGGTTTTTAGAGCTAAAAATGAGGATTTTAGGACAAAAAGTTGGGAATTTTTAGGGAAAAATGTGAGGGGTTTTAAGGGGAAATGAATTTTGGGTGAAAAATGTCAATTTTTGGGAAAAAATGGGGATTTGGGGTGAAAAAATGGAGATTTTAGAGAGAAAAATGGGATTTTAGGGGAAAACGTGGAGGTTTTGGGGGAGCTGAGTTTTGGGGTAAAAATTGGGGATTTTGGGTAAAAAAAAGGTTGGATTTTTTGGGGATTTGGGGTGAAAAATGGGGATTTTGGAGTGAAAAATGGGAATTTTAGGTGAAAATTTGGATTCTTCGGGGAGAAATTTCTGATTTTTTGGGGAGAAATTGGGATTTTGGGAAGGGAAATGGATTTTGGGTTCAGAATCTGGGATTTTGGGCAAAAAGGAGAATTTTGGTTGAAGAAATGGGGATTTGAAGGAAAAAAAATATAATTTTAAGGGAAAAAAATTGAGATTTTGGGAGGAAAAAATGAGGATTTAGGGGAAATTGAATCTGTCAGGGAAAATCTGTTTTGGGGTAAAAAAAGGGGATTTTGGGGAAAAAATTGGGGATTTCAGGTTGAGAAAATGAAGATTTTGGGTGAAAAAATGAGGATTTTTGGGGTAAAAAATGTGGATTTTCCATTGCAAATGGGGATTTTAGAGAGGAAAATGGAATTTTTTAGAGGAAATAAATTTCGGGGTGAAAAATTGGAATTTTGGGAAAAAAATTTGGGATATAAAAATGGCAAGAGTGGAGATTTTAGGAGGAAAAAAATGAGGATTTGGGGTGAAAAATGGGGATTTTGGGTGGAGAAATTGAGGATTTGGAAGGGAAAATTTAATTTTTTAGAAGAAAAAACATTTGGGGGTAAAAATGGAGATTTTGGGAAAAAACTGAGGGATTTTAGGGAAAAAAAGGAATTTTTAGAGCAAAAAATGGAGATTTTTCAGTGAGAAATGCACAAAAATTGGAGATTTTAGGGAGAAAAATTTTTTTGGGGGGAAATTGGATTTTTAAAGGGGAAATAAGTTGTGGGGTGAAAGATGGGGATTTTGGGCAAAAATGGGAATTTTGGGTGGAAAAAATGGGGATTGTAAGGGAAAAAATTGAGGGTTTTGAGGGGAAAAAAATGAATTTGTGAGGGGAAATCTGGTTTGGGGTAAAAAATTAAAATTTTGGGTGAAAAAAGTGGATTTTGGGGGAAAAAATGGAGGTTTTTGAATGAAAAATGGGAATTTTAGTGGAAAAAATTTGGATTTTTTTTTGGAAAATTGTATTTTGGGAGGGGAAATTTCTAGAAAAAATTTCAAATATAAAAAAATATTAAAAATTTTTGGGGAAAATTGTGAAAATTTCAGGATTAATTTCAGATTTGAAGGAAAAGTTTGGAATTTCAGGGAAAATTTTGGGAGTTTTGAGAAAAATGTGGAAATTTTTTTGCAGGGAAATTATCAGATTTGAAAAAAAATTTGGTTTGGGGCAAAAAAATTTAAATTGTGGAGGAAATTCCAAAATTTGGAGAGAAAATTCCCAAATTTGGAGAGAAAATTCCCAAATTTTGTGGGAAATTCTGAATTTGGAGAGAAAATTCTCAAATTACCATCAAATGTTCCAGATGCAGAAAAAAAATTCAAATTTTAGGGGAAAATTCTCAAATTTTGGGGAAAAAATCCCAAATTTTTGAAAAAATAATTTTTTTATTTTTCCTTGAAACTTTAAGGTTTTTTAAAAAATTCTGAAATTTACAAAAAATGTTAAAATTTTAAAGAAATTCCCAAATTTTTGGTAAAAAATTAAAATTTTGGGGGAAAATTTCTGATTTTTCTGAGAATATTTTAAATTTTTGGACAAAAATTCCTCGAGTTTGATTAAAAATCCCCAAATTTTTTTGAAGAAATGTGAATTTTGGGAAAAAAATTAATTTTGGGTGAAAAAATGAGAATTTTAGAATTTAAAAAATGGGGATTTTAGGGTGGAAAATGGGAATTTTGGTTAAAAAAATTAGGAAAACGGGATTAAAAAAAAAAAGGAAATTTTCAAAGGAAAAAATGGAAGTTTTGAGGGGAAAATGAGAATTTTGGGGAGAAAAATTGGAATTTTTTGGGAAAAAATGGGAATTTTGATTTTAAAAAATAATTTGGGGAAAATAGGAATTTCAGGGAAAAAAGGAAAATTTTGTGGGAAAATCGGAACTTCTAGGAAAATAAATGGGAATTTTGTTATAAAAATGGGAATTGGAGGGAAAAACAGGAATTTTGGGGGGAAATGGGGATTTTTTGGCAAAAAAATGGGGATTTTGGTTCAAAATTGAAATATTGGGGAGTAAAGTTGGGAATTTTAGAGGGGAAAATTTGAATTTTGGGTGGAAAAGCAGGAATTTTGGTAAAATGCGGGGATTTGGGGGGAGAACGGGATTTTTGGGGTGAAAAAAGGAATTTTTGAGAGAAAAATTTGAATTTTTGGGGGGAAAAAATGGGAATTTTAGTTGGGAAAACTTGAAATTTTTCAGGGCAGAAATTGGAAATTTTGGGGGAAACTCGAAGATTTTGGGGCGTTAATGTCAGAAAGGGGTGGAGCATCGTTATGCAAATGAGGGGCATGGTTAATTTGAATATTTCTTGTTGCAGCTCGGGGCGGAGACTGGCGTGTCGGCGCCGGGGGCGGGGCCTGTCCGTCAAATCCTGAGGCTCCTCCCCCTCGTCTTCCTGCCATTCATCATTCACTTCCCCACCGTGAGTTGGGGGCGGGGCCTAAAAAGGGGCGTGGCCTCTTAAAAGAAGAACGCTGTCTCTTTAAAGTGGGCGTGGCTTCATTCAAAATGGACGTGGTGATTTAAAAAGGGGCGTGGCCATTGTAAAAGTGGGTGTGGCATCATTAAGGAGTGAGGTCACCGTAAAAGTGGGCGTGGCTACATTAAAAATGAGCATGGTCACTTTAAAAGGGGATGTGGCTCAAATTAGGGGTGTGGCCACTTTAATAGTGGGTGTGGCTACATTAAAACAAGCCTGGTCACTTTAAAAGAG
This sequence comes from Geospiza fortis, assembly GCF_000277835.1. Classification (NCBI taxonomy): domain Eukaryota; kingdom Metazoa; phylum Chordata; class Aves; order Passeriformes; family Thraupidae; genus Geospiza; species Geospiza fortis. The sequence continues at coordinate 7,536 of NW_005055245.1, forward strand.
GGCGTGGCTTAAATTAGGGCCGTGGCCACTCTAAAAGTGGGTGTGGCTTCCTAAAATAGGGGTGTGGCCACTTTAAAAGTGGATGTGGCTACATTAAAAATGAGCATGGTCACTTTAAAAGAGGGCATGGCTTAAAATAGGGGCGTGGTCAGTTTAAAAGGGTCATGGCTTCCTAAAGTAGGGGTGTGGCCACTTAAAAAAGGGGTGTGACTTTAAATAGGGGTGTGGCCACTTTAAAAGTGGGTGTGGCTACATTAAAAATGAGCGTGGTCACTTTAAAAGGGGGTCTGGCTTAAAATGGGGGTGTGGTCACTTTAAAAGGGGTGTGGTCTACACTAAAAGGTCTGGTCACTTTAGAAAAGGGCATAGTCACTTTAAAAAGGGTGTTGCCTCCTAAAATAGGTGTGTGGCCACTTTAAAAGTGGGCGTGGCTTCATGCAAACGGAGCACGGTCGCTTTAAAAGAGGCATGGCTTGAAATAGGGGCGTGGCCACTTTAGAAGTGGGTGTGGCTACATTAAAAAAAAGCTGGACACTTTAAAAAGGGCTGTGGCTTAAAATAGGAGCACGGTCACTTTAAAAGGGGTGTGGCTCAAATTAGGGGCGTGGCCACTTTAAAAGTGGTGTGACTTTAAATAGGGGTGTGGCCGCTTTAGAAGTGGGCGTGGCTACATTAAAAATGAGCATGGTCATTTTAAAAGGGGGTGTGGCTTAAAATAGGGGCGTGGTCACTTTAAAAGGGGTCTGGCTTAAAATGGGGCGTGGTACTTTAAAAGGGGTGTGGTCTACTAAAATGGGGCGCAGCCACTTTAAAAGTGGGTGTGGCTACATTAAAAGCCCTGGTCACTTTAAAAAGGGGCGTGGTCACTTAAAAAAGAGTGTGGCTTCATGAAATAGGGGCGTGGTCACATTAAAAAGGGTGTGGCTTCCTAAAATAGGGGCGTGGCCACTTTAAAAGTGGGTGTGGCTTAAAATACTGTCATGGTTACAGTAAAAGGGGTGTGGCTTCCTAAAATATGGGTGTTGTCATTTTAAAAGGGGTGTGGCTTAAAATAGGGGCGTGGTCGCTTTTAAAGGGGCGTGGCTTTCTAAAATAGGGGCGTGGTCAATTGAAAAGGGGCGTGGTCACTTTTAATGAGGTGTGATCTACTTCATAGTGGGCGTGGCTTCATTAAGGAGCAAGGTCACTTTAAAAAGGGGTGTGGCTTAAAAAGGGGCGTGGTCACATTAAAGAGGCTGTGGCTTCCTTAAATGGGGCGTGGTCACTTAGAAAGGGGCGTGGTCACTTTAAACCAGGCGGGATCGATGTAAAAGTGGGCGTGGCTTCACCTTTCCCCTCATTGTGTCCTTTTATGGTGTCGTGACGTCATTTCCGGTGGCCACGCCCACAAATTTTCACATTTTCCCCAAATCTTTGAAAATTTCACCCAAAATTTGAGAAATTTCTCCCCAAAATTGAAATTTTTTAATCTCAAATCTTTAGAATTTTCCCCCAAAATTTGAATTTCTTCAAAATTTGGAATTTTCTCAAAAAAATTTAGAAATTTTAACAAAA
>NW_005055245.1:9992-14812 GCF_000277835.1 Geospiza fortis
ATTTTGGGCAAAAAATGGGAATTTTTGGTGAAAAAATTTGAGGATTTTGGGCAAAATCATTGGGGATTTTGGGCAAAAAGCTTTGGGGATTTTGGGCAGAAAAAATGAGAAATTTAGGAAAAAAAATTTTGGGATTTTGGATGGGAAAATTGAGATTTTGAGAAAAAAAGGGAATTTTTGGTAAAATAAATTTGGGGGTTTTGGGGGAAAAAATTGGAGATTTTGGTGAAAAAGATTGGGAATTTTGGGTAAAAAAATTTGAGGATTTTGGGCAAAATCATTGGGGATTTTGGGCAGAAAAATTCAGAAATTTTGGGGCAAAAAATTGAAGATTTTGGGTGGGAAATTTGGGATTTTGAGAAAAAAGTGGGAATTTTGGGTAAAAAAATTTGAGGATTTTGGGCAGAATCATTGGGGATTTTGGGGAAAAAACTTTCGGGATTTTGGGCAGAAAAAATGAGAAATTTAGTCAAAATAATTTGGGGATTTTGGGCAAAAACTTGGGGGTTTTGGGTGGGTTTGGGGCTGTTTTGGGTCATTCTTGGGACAAATTTGGGGCATTTTGGGTGAATTTGGGACAATTTTGGGATAAATTTGGGGCATTTTTGGTGGATTTTAGGGAATTTTTGGGATAAATTTGGGACATTTTGGAGAATTTGGGACAATTTTGGGTCATTTTGGGTCATTTCTGGTGGATTTTAGGGATTTGGGGGACATTTTGGAGAATTTGAAACAATTTTGGGTTTTTTTTTTATATTTGGGATATTTTGGGGCATTTTTGGGACAAATTTTGGGCATTTTGGGTGAATTTGGGACAATTTGGGTCATTTTTGGTGGATTTGTGGAATTTGGGGACGTTTTGGGTAAATTTGGGACATTTTGCAATGTTCTAGGTTTTTTTTATATTCAAGACATTCTGGGTCTTTTTTGGGACAAATTTGGGGCATTTTGGGCGAATTTGGGACAATTTGGGGTCATTTGGAGTCAATTCGGGAAGTTTTGGAGAAATTTTGGGAAAATTTGGGACATTTTGGGTGGATTTGGGGGAATTTTGCAGCATTTTGGGACATTTTGGTCATTTTTGTTGGTTTGGGGACACTTTGGGTCATTTTGGGCCAATTCTGGGACGTTTTGGGGCATTTTGGGTCATTTCTGGTGGATTTGGGGAATTTTTGGGACATTTTGGAGAATTTGAAACAATTTTGGGGCAATTTTGGGGTTTTTTTCTATTTGGGGCATTCTGGGGCATTTTTGGGACAAATTTGGGACAATTTTGGGACAATTTTGGTAAATTTTGGGTAATTTTTTTGGATTTGGGACATTTTTGGGACAATTTAGGTCTTTTTTAGTATTTGGGTCAAATTTGGGGCATTTTGGGTGGATTGGGGACGTTTTGGGCACATTTTAGGTCTTTATATTTGGGACATTTTGGGTCATTTTTGGGACAAATTTGGGACATTTTGGGTGGATTTGGGACAATTTTGGGTCATTTGGAGTAAATTTGGGAAGTTTTGGGGAAATATTGGGAAAATTTGGGGCAGTTTGGGTGGATTTGGGGCAATTTTGAAGCATTTTAGGACAATTTTGGGTCATTTTTCTTGGATTTTGGGTCTTTCTTGGGAATTTTTGCAGAATTTTGAGGAAACTTTGTGGAATTTTTGGGAAATTTGGGATTTGGAGAATTTTTGGGGGAGATTTGGGAAACTTTGGGGATTTGGGGGCGCTTGGGGAATTTTTGGGAAACATTGTGGGATTTTGGTTTTTTCTGTTGAATTTTGGGCTTTTTAGGGGAAGTTTGGGGGAATTTTTTCCAAATTTTGGAGAATTTTTCTGCATTTTCGGCAAAAAATGGGAAATTTGGGGGGGACTTTTGGGAAATTTGGGATTTGGGGAATTTCTGGGGCAAAACTCCAGAGTTTTGGGATTTTTGTGGAATTTTGGGGTTTTCAGGGCTCATTTTGAGGGATTTGAGGAATTTTGGGGGAAATTTGGAACTTTTTGGTGATTTTTGGAAGAATTTTCCGGAATTTGGGGTTTGGGAAATTTCAGGGGGCAATTTGGGGAGAATTTTGGGGTTTTTAGGGCATTTCAGGAAATTGGGGCATTTTAGGGAAATTTTGGGATAAATTTGGGGCAGTTTGGGTGAATTTGGGGCAATTTTGCCACATTTTGGGACATTTTAGTCATTTTTGTTGGTTTGGGGAAATTTTGGGTCATTTTGGGACATTTTTAGTGAACTTTGGGTGGGAAATTTTGGGGCATTTTGGGTCATTTCTGGTGGATTTGGGGAAATTTTGGGACATTTTGGAGAATTTGAAACAATTTTGGGGCAATTTTGGGTTTTTTTTCCTATTTGGGGCATTCTGGGGCATTTTGGGGACAAATTTGGGGCAATTTTGGGTCATTTTAGAATAGTTTGGGTCATTTTTGGAGGATTAGGGGAATTTGAGGACATTTTGGGTAAATTTGGGACAAATTTGGGACATTCTGGGTCATTTTTGGGAAAATTTGGGACATTTTGGGAAAATTTGGGACATTTTGGGTCATTTTTGGGTGCATTTGTGTCAATTTCCATCATTTCAAACTGCCTATATTAACTTTAACCCCCCCAAACCCATTTCTGGGGTCCCCAAACCCGTTTTTGGGGTCCCTAACCCGTTTTTGGGCACCCCAAGAGTGACTTTTTGGGGTTCCCCGATCCGCAGAGTGGCGCGAGGCCCAGGCCACGCACGAGGCCGAGCAGCGCCGCTGGCGCCTCCGCAACCACCTCACGCTGGCGGCCAAAGGTGACCGAAAACCCCAAAAAAACCCCCCAAAACCCCCAAAAACCCCTCCCAAATTTCAACTTCTTTCCTTTCTCCAGGTCCTCTCCGCCAAACGTTCGCCCAGAACCCCCTGAACCCCCCCAAGATGGCGCCCTCAGAGCCGCCAAAAAGGCCCTGGAAGGACACGCTGGGCTGAGGCGGGAAGGGGGCGACCCCCAGGAAATAAAATGCGCGAAAAAAACCCTCAGATTCAGTGATTTTTGGGGGAAAATTTGGGTGGGTTTGGGGTTTTTTGGCCGTTTGAGGATGCCGTAGCAAGATGGCGGCGACTCCGTACAAAATGGCGGCGCACGGTGAGGAGCGGCGAATACCACAAAATGGCGGCGCGCTGGTGGATTGCCGTACAAGATGGCGACCGCGTATGCGCGATAACAAATTTGACAGCGCAAAAGAGACCCCAGAGTCCTTGATTTTTGGGGATAATTTGGGTGCGTTTGGGGCTTTTTGGGTGCCGGGGGATGCCGTAGCAAGATGGCGGCGTGGTGGTGACTCCGTACAAAATGGCGGCGCACTGTAAGGAGCGGTGAATTCCACAAAATGGCGGCGCGCTGAGAATTTGCCGTACAATATGGCGGCCGCGCATGCGCAAAGATGACAGCGAGTGTTTTGTGGTAGAAAATGGCGTCGGCGCATGCGCATTTAGGACGGAATCCGGTTTTGCCGTACAACATGGCGGCGCGCAGCGATCGCCGTGTAAATAGCGATTAAAAGTGATTAAAAACATTCAAAACTCCATCAAAAATACATCAATTCTCGGATTTTTTAACAAAATTGCCGAAAATTGCGGCGGCGAGGGGAAAATTATTCCGTCCAAGGGGGCGGAGACTGCGAGAGACGCGGGGCCGGGGATTCCGTGAGGGGAAGTCACGAAAAAGCCGGAGAAATAATTGAAGTTTTAAAAATTAGTCCAAAAAAGGCTCAAATCATAAAAAAAGCCCTAAAAAAGACTTTTAAAAGTCCTAAACTCCGCAAAAAAGTCCCTAAAAAGGATAAAATTCCTCAAAATGCCCGGAAAAGAATGAAACGCCACCGAAATACCTTAAAAAAGCCTCAAAGTCCTCAGAGAACACCGTAAAAAGACTGAGAAAATGTTTTAAAGCCGTAAATTTCATAAAATACTCCTAAAAAGCCTCAAAATTTAAAAAAAGGGTAATAGAAATAAAATTTAAAAAATAAAAATGGAATTCCAAAAAAAGCACTGGAAAATCTTTATAATTAAAAAAAAAAAACGTAAAACAATTCCAGACTTAAAATACCAGAATTAAAAACGTCTAAAAAAGACGAAAAGGGAATCAAATTTACCTGAAAGCAAATTAAAAATATTAAAAATTTAATTAAAAACACCAAAAAAGTCCGAAATTTTAAAAAAGGCTCTAGAAAAGCGTCAAAGTGTACCAAAAGAAAACCTAAAAAAGCTTCAAAATAAAAACCCTTAAAAAAGCTTCGAAATTATTTTTAAAACCCTTAAAAATCTTCCCGAATCGGAAAAAAAAGCTCAAAAAATTCTCGAAATAAACCAAAAAGTACTAAAAATGTCTGAGAATAAAAATAAACTCGGGAAAAGTCGGAAAAATTATTAAAAAATTAAAATACTCAAAGTAAAAAGGAAAGTAAACGAAAAAAGCCGAAAATCCCGCAAAAAGTTTAACCCCCCAACCTCAGCCTCAAAATGGCGGCGCTTCCGGTTCCTTCCGTACAAAATGGCGGCGCTCAGAGCATCCATCACAAAATGGCCGCCCTTTCAAGGAGATTCCGTACAACATGGCGGCATCCTGATGTTCACGCCTGACGCAAAGCGTGCGCGCTGACGTCACTTCCTGCCGTGTCCAAGATGGCGGCGCGCAGGGCGCTCCGGCTCGGTTCGTCCCGGGGAGGCCCCGGGAGGGCTCCTGAGGGGCGGGGGAGGGGCAGGAGGGGTTAATGAAGGGTTAAACAGGAGGTAGGCGTGGCCTAAGAGGGTGTGGCGTGGTTTGATTGCGGTTTTGATTCGGTGGG
>NW_005055245.1:14982-15773 GCF_000277835.1 Geospiza fortis
CCGCCCCTTGCCCCGCCCACCGCAGCGGATCGGCCAATGGAGAGAGTCGTGAGTCAGGAGGCGGGGCTTACCGGAGGGGCGTGGCTTCAGGGAGGGTTTGGCGGGAATTTCACCGTTTTCTCGCGAGGTTTCAGGGAAATTCGGCGGGATTTGCATTTTCCCGCCGTTTTTGAAAAATTTTTGGGGAATTTTGTGGCGATTTTGGGCGGATTTTGGAATTTTGGGGTTTTTGGTGAAATTTGTGGGAATTTTGGGGTTTTTTTGGCAAAATTTTAGGAAATCTCTTCAAATTTTGGGGTTTGTCTCAAATTTCTTTATTTCCCCTCAGAATTTGGAGGATTTTCCCCTCAAACGTCGTTTGGGGATAAAATTCGAGATTTTCCTCAAATTTTCGGGATTTCTTCAAAATATTTTGAATTTTACCCACATTTTGGGGATTTTTCTGAAAATTTTTCCGATTTTTCCTCAAAGTTTGGGAATTTTCCTTCGAGTTTCAGAAATTTTTTCCCCAAATTGTGGGAATTTTTGATCTGAATTTTATGGGAATTTCTGTTGGAATTTTGGGTGAAAATTCCTCAATTTTGGGGATTTTGATCGAGAATTTTGGGGAGATTTTCTCAAATTTTTGGGGAATTTTTTCCCCCAAATTTTGGAATTTTTTTCCCTGAATTTTATGAGAATTTCTGATGGAATTTTTGGGTGTAAATTCCTAAATTTTGGGGATTTTTCCAAATTTTTGGTGGCTTTTTTTCCCTAATTTTTGAGATTTTTTCCCCAAAATTTTAATTTTT
>NW_005055246.1:0-136 GCF_000277835.1 Geospiza fortis
CATTGTCACCTGTGTGTCATTGTCATTATCACCTGTGTCATTGTCACCTGTGTGTCACCTTCACCTGTGTGTGCTGAGCGTGCTGGGGATCGCTCATCAGTGCTCATCAGTGAGTGGCACCTGAGTGTTATTGTCA
>NW_005055246.1:600-7901 GCF_000277835.1 Geospiza fortis
CTGGGGACATCTGGGGACATCTGGGGACATCTGGGAATTTGGGTGTTGGGGATTTGGGAACACTTTGGGGACATTGGGGACATTGAGAGGGTTGGGGACATTTGGGGACATCTGGGGACACTTTGGGACATTTGGGGACATTGAGTGGGGGTGGCCTTGGGGACACTGGGGAGATGGGGGCACCAGGAGGGGACATTGAGTGATGATGGCTTTGGGGACATTGAGTGATGGTGGCCTTGGGGACACTGGGGAGATGGGGGCACCAGGAGGGGACATTGAGTGATGATGGCTTTGGGGACATTGAGTGATGGTGGCCTTGGGGACACTGGGGAGATGGGGGCACCAGGAGGGGACATTGAGTGATGATGGCTTTGGGGACATTGAGTGATGGTGGCCTTGGGGACACTGGGGAGATGGGGGCACCAGGAGGGGACATTGAGTGATGATGGCTTTGGGGACATTGAGTGATGGTGGCCTTGGGGACACTGGGGAGATGGGGGCACCAGGAGGGGACATTGAGTGATGATGGCTTTGGGGACATTGAGTGATGGTGGCCTTGGGGACACTGGGGAGATGGGGGCACCAGGAGGGGACATTGAGTGATGATGGCTTTGGGGACATTGAGTGATGGTGGCCTTGGGGACACTGGGGAGATGGGGGCACCAGGAGGGGACATTGAGTGATGATGGCTTTGGGGACATTGAGTGATGGTGGCCTTGGGGACACTGGGGAGATGGGGGCACCAGGAGGGGACATTGAGTGATGATGGCTTTGGGGACATTGAGTGATGGTGGCCTTGGGGACACTGGGGAGATGGGGGCACCAGGAGGGGACATTGAGTGATGATGGCTTTGGGGACATTGAGTGATGGTGGCCTTGGGGACACTGGGGAGATGGGGGCACCAGGAGGGGACATTGAGTGATGATGGCTTTGGGGACATTGAGTGATGGTGGCCTTGGGGACACTGGGGAGATGGGGGCACCAGGAGGGGACATTGAGTGATGATGGCTTTGGGGACATTGAGTGATGGTGGCCTTGGGGACACTGGGGAGATGGGGGCACCAGGAGGGGACATTGAGTGATGATGGCTTTGGGGACATTGAGTGATGGTGGCCTTGGGGACACTGGGGAGATGGGGGCACCAGGAGGGGACATTGAGTGATGATGGCTTTGGGGACATTGAGTGGTGGTGGCTTTGGGGGCATTGAGTGGTGGTGGCCTTGGGGACATCGGGGCCGTGGTGGCCTCGGGGACACGGAGGCAATGGTGGCACCAGGAGGGGACACGAGACCAGCGGTGACACTGAGGTGACAATGGCCTTGGGGACACTGGGGAGATGGTGGCACCAGGAGGGGACATTGAGTGATGATGGCTTTGGGGACATTGAGTGATGGTGGCCTTGGGGACACTGGGTCAATGAGGGTGGCCTTGGGGACACGGAGGCGATGGTGGCACCAGAAGAGGATGTGAGACCGGAGGTGACACTGAGGTGACAATGGCCTTGGGGACATCGGGGCCATGGTGACACCAGGAGGGGACATTGAGGTGACAGTGGCTCTGGGGACGTTGGGTCAATGGTGGTGGCCTTGGGGACTTTGGGTCAGTGACGGTGGCCTTGGGGACACTGGGGTGACAGCGGCCTTGGGGACATTGGGGCCATGGTGACACTGGGAGGGGACACAAGGCCTTGGGAACATTGAGTGGTGGTGGCCTTGGGGACATTGGGTCAGTGCTGGTGGCCTTGGGGACATTGGGGAGATGGTGGCACCAGGAGGGGACATTGGGGTGACAGTGGCCTTGGGGACATCGGGGCCATGGTGGCACCAGGAGGGGACACTGAGGTGACAGTGGCTCTGGGGACACTGGGTCAGTGATGGTGGCCTTGGGGACATCAGAGAGATGGTGGCACCAGGAGGGGACATTGGGGTGACAGTGGCCATTGAGTGGTGGTGGCACCAAGAGGGGACATAGAAGGGACAGTGGCTCTGGGGACATCGGGTCAGCGGTGGCACCAGGAAGTGACACAAAGCCAAGGGTGACACCGGGGTGACATTGGGGTGACAAAGCCAAGGGTGACATTGGAGTGACAGTGGCTCTGGGGACACTGGGACAATGGTGGTGGCCTTGGGGACATCAGAGTGATGGTGGCACCAGGAGGGGACACAAGGCCTTGAGGACATTGAGTGCTGGTGGCCTTGGAGACACTGGGTCAATGATGGCGGCCTTGGGGACATCAGGATGACAGTGGCACCAGGAGGGGACATGGAGGTGACAGTGGCTCTGGGGACATCGGGTCACTGGTGGCCTTGGGGACATTGGGGAGATGGTGGCACCAGAAAGTGACACAAAGCCAAGGGTGACATCGGGGTGACAGCGACCTTGGGGACATTGGGGCGAGGGTGGCCTTGGGGACATTGGGGCCATGGTGACACTGGGAGGGGACACCACGGCCTTGGGGACATTGAGTGGTGGTGGCACCAAGAGGGGACATGGAAGGGACAGTGGCTCTGGGGACATCGGGTCAGCGGTGGCACCAGGAAGTGACACAAAGCCAAGGGTGACACCGGGGTGACATTGGGGTGACAAAGCCAAGGGTGACATTGGAGTGACAGTGGCTCTGGGGACACTGGGACAATGGTGGTGGCCTTGGGGACATCAGAGTGATGGTGGCACCAGGAGGGGACACAAGGCCTTGAGGACATTGAGTGCTGGTGGCCTTGGAGACACTGGGTCAATGATGGCGGCCTTGGGGACATCAGGATGACAGTGGCACCAGGAGGGGACATGGAGGTGACAGTGGCTCTGGGGACATCGGGTCACTGGTGGCCTTGGGGACATTGGGGAGATGGTGGCACCAGAAAGTGACACAAAGCCAAGGGTGACATCGGGGTGACAGCGTCCTTGGGGACACTGGGGTGAGGGTGGCCTTGGGGACATTGGGGCCATGGTGACACTGGGAGGGGACACAAGGCCTTGGGAACATTGAGTGGTGGTGGCCTTGGGGACATTGGGTCAGTGCTGGTGGCCTTGGGGACATTGGGGAGATGGTGGCACCAGGAGGGGACATTGGGGTGACAGTGGCCTTGGGGACATCGGGGCCATGGTGGCACCAGGAGGGGACACTGAGGTGACAGTGGCTCTGGGGACACTGGGTCAGTGATGGTGGCCTTGGGGACATCAGAGAGATGGTGGCACCAGGAGGGGACATTGGGGTGACAGTGGCCTTGGGGACATCGGGTCACTGGTGGCCTTGGGGACACTGGGTCAGTGGTGGCCTTGGGGACAGGGGTGTGGGTGGCCCCAGGTCCCCGCTGTCCCCGATGTCCCTCCGGTGACAGAGCCCGGGGAATGTCCCCAGGTCCCTGCAGCTGCACGAGGCTGCAGTGGCAGTGCCATCCCCGCGGTGTCCCCAAAGTGTCCCCAGTGTCCCCATCTCCACAACATGGTGGCGGCCACCATCCCCACATGCCACCGGCCACCACCAAGTGTCCCCTGATGTCCCCGTCTCCATGGTGACCTGGTGGCCACCATCCCCACGTCCCTCCAGATGCCACCACGAGTCCCCATGATGTCCCCATCTCCATGGTGACCTGGTGGCCACCATCCCCACGTCCCTCCAGATGCCACCATGTGTTCCCAGGTGTCCCCTGACGTCTCCAGCTCCATCATGGGGGACCTGGTGGCCACCATCCTCAGCTGCACGTCCCCATGATGTCCCCATCTCCACAACATCATGGTGGCCACCACCCCCATGTCCCACCAGGCACCACCACACATGCCCAGATGTCCCCTCATGTCCCCACGTCCCTGATGACACCACAGAAGACCCAGGTGGCCATTTTGACTCTGGAGACCACCAGGTGTCCCCAGGTGTCCCCTAGGTGCCGATGTCCTCGGTGATGTCGGCATAGATCTGGGTGGCTCCCTTGAAGCTGGTGGCCACCACACATCCCCAGATATCCCCACCTCCATGGTGACATGGTGACCACCATCCCCATGTCCCACCAGCCACGACGTGTCCCCAGGTGTCCCCATCTCCACAACGTCGTGGTGGCCACCATCCCCATGTCCCTCCAGCTGCCACCAAGTGTCTCCTGATGTCCCCGTCTCCATGATGATGTGGTGGCCACCATCCCCACGTCCCTCCAGCTGCCACCCAGGCATCCCCTAGGTGCCAATGTCCTCGGTGACGTGCGCGTAGATCTGCGTGGCACCCTTGAAGCTGGTGGCCAGCACACATCCCCAGGTGTCCCCAGGTGTCCCCAGGTGTACCCTAGGTGCTGATGTCCTTGGTGACGTGGCTGTTCCCATGATGTCCCCAGGTGTCCCCATCTGTCCCCAGGTGTCCCCTAGGTGCTGATGTCCTCGGTGATGTGGCTGTCCCCAGGTGTCCCCATCTGTCCCCATGATGTCCCCAGGTGTCCCCAGGTGTCCCCTAGGTGCCGATGTCCTCGGTGACATGGCTGTCCCCAGGTGTCCCCAGATGTCCCCATCTGTCCCCGGGTGTCCCCTAGGTGCCGATGTCCTCGGTGATGTGGCTGTCCCCATGATATCCCCATGATGTCCCCAGGTGTCCCCATCTGTCCCCAGGTGTCCCCAGGTGTGCCCTAGGTGCCGATGTCCTCGGTGACGTGCGTGTAGATCTGCGTGGCCCTAGATGTCCCCAGATGTCCCCAGGTGTCCCCAGGTGTCCCCTAGGTGCCGATGTCCTCGGTGACGTGGCTGTCCCCATGATGTCCCCAGGTGTCCCCATCTGTCCCCAGGTGTCCCCAGGTGTCCCCTAGGTGCCGATGTCCTCAGTGACGTGCGCGTAGATCTGCGTGGCCCTAGATGTCCCCAGATGTCCCCAGGTGTCCCCAGGTGTCCCCGGGTTGGTTGGGTTGGGTTGGTTGTATTGGGTTGTGTTTAGTCATTGGGTTGGTTTAATTGGGTGGTTGGGTTGGTTGGGTTGGGTTGGTTGTATTGGGTTGTGTTTAGTCATTGGGTTGGTTTAATTGGGTGGTTGGGTTGGTTGGGTTGGGTTGGTTGTATTGGGTTGGGTCGTTCATTGAGTTGGTGGGGTTGGTTGGGTTGGGTTTAGTTGGGTTGGTTTGGGTGCATTGGGTGACTTGGGTTGAGTGCATTGGTTGGTCTTGTTGGGTTGAGTGGGTTGGTTTGGGTTGAGTGGGTTGGTTGGGTGCTGGGGTTGGCTTGATTGGTTGAGTTGGGTTTAGCTGGCTTGGTTGAGTTGGGCGGTTGGGTTGGCTTGGTTGGTTGAGTTGGGGTTAGTAGGGGTTGTTTGGTTGGGTGGTTGGGTTGGGTCTGGTTTAGCTGGATTGGTTGGGTTGGGTGGTTGGGTTGGTTGGTTGGGTCTGGTTTAGCTGGCTTTGTTGGGTTGGGTGGTTGGGTTGGTTGGTTGAGTTGGGTTTAGTAGGGTTTGTTAGGTTGGGTGGTTGGGTTGGTTGGTTGGGTCTGGTTTAGCTGGCTTTGTTGGGTTGGGTGGTTGGGTTGGTTGGTTGAGTTGGGTTTAGTAGGGTTTGTTAGGTTGGGTGGTTGGGTTGGTTGGTTGGGTCTGGTTTAGCTGGCTTTGTTGGGTTGGTTGGTTGGGTTGGTTGGTTGGGTTGGGTTTAGCTGGATTTGTTGGGTTGTGTGGTTGGATTGGTTGGTTGGGTCTGGTTTAGCTGGCTTTGTTGGGTTGGGTGGTTGGGTTGGTTGGTTGGGTTGGTTGGTTGGGTTGGGTTTAGCTGGATTTGTTGGGTTGGGTGGTTGGGTTGGTTGGTTGAGTCTGGTTTAGCTGGATTTGTTGGGTTGGGTGGTTGGCTTTGTTGCCCTGGTTGGGTTGGTTGGTTGGGTTGGGTGAGGTTGGGTTGGGGTGGTTGGGTTTTTCGCCTTAGTCAGTTGATTAGATTGGGTTCAGTTGCGTTGCTTGACTTGGTTGACTGCACTGGTTGAATTGGGTTGATTGAGTTGATTTTAGCTGGGTTTGTTGGTTTGGGTTGGTTGGTTGAGTTGGATTTAGCTGGGTTTGTTGGGTTGGGCTGGGTTGGTTGAGTTGATTTTAGCTGGGTTTGTTGGGTTGGTTGGTTGAGTTGGATTTAGCTGGGTTTGTTGGGTTGGGTTGGTTGGTTGAGTTGGATTTAGCTGGCTTTGTTGGCTTGGGTTGGGTTGGTTGGGTTGGGTTGGTTGGGTTGGGTTGGGTTGGTTGGGTTGGGTTGGGTTGGGTTGGGTTGGTTGGGTTGTGCCGGGTTGGGCTGGGTTGGGTGCAGTGAGATTGGAGCCCTCCCAGCACCATCACCTACCTGCACATGGGGTCAGGGGGTCAGAGGTGGGGTCACGTGACCCTGATGGACCCCATGGTCTTGTGGTGACCATCGTGACCGTGGTGGCCCCACATGACCTTGATCCGCCCCCATAACCCCACGACCTTGGTGCACCCCCATAACCCCATGACCCTGGTGACCCTCCATGACCACCTGGCCATGATGGAACCCCATGACCACATGACCCTGCTGACCCACCATGAGTTTGATGGAACCCCATAACTTCATGACCTTGATGGAACCCCATGACCACATGACCCTGATGGACCTCCATAACCACATGACCCCATAATCTTCATGGACCCCCAGAACCCCATGACCTTGATGGACCTCCATAACCCCATGACCACGATGGAACCCATAACCACATGACCCTGATGGACCCCCATGACCTTGCTGACCCTCCATAACCCCATGGCCTTGATGGAACCTCATAACCCCATGACCCTGCTGACCCCTCATGACCTTGATGGAGCCCCACAACTCCATAACCATGATGGACCCCCATAACTCCATGACCATGATGGACCCCACAACCCTGATGGAACCCCATAACCCCATAACCATGATGGACCTCCATAACCACATAACACTGATGGACCCCCATGACCCTGATAGACCCCCATAACCCCATAACCATGATGGACCCCTATAATCCCATAACCGTGATGGAACCCATAACCCCATGACCTTGATGGACCCCCATGACCACATAACCCTGATGGACCCCAGAACCATGATGGAACCCCATAACCCCATAACCATGAGGGACCCCGATAACCCCATAGCCATGATGGACCTCCATAATCCCATGACCATGATGGAACCCATAACCACAGGACCCTGATGGACCTCCATAACCACATGACCTTGATGGAACCCCCCTAACCCCATAACTCTGATGGACCCCATAACCCCATGACCCTGCTGACCCCTCATGACCTTGATGGACCCCCATGACCTTGATGGATCCCCATAACCCCATAACCATGATGGACCCC
>NW_005055246.1:12067-13764 GCF_000277835.1 Geospiza fortis
GGGGACATCGGGGACACAGCCAGGGACATTGAGGACATTGGGGACAGCTTGGGGACAGCTTGGGGACATTGGGGACACAGGCAGGGACACTGGGGACATCAGGGACATTGGGGACAGCCTGGGGACATTGGGGGGATTGGGGACATCAGGGACACTTTGGGGACATTGGGGACACAGCCAGGGACAGCCTGGGGACATCGGGGACATTGGGGACACCTTGGGGACATCGGGGACATTAATGGGGACATTAATGGGGACATCGGGGACATCGGGGACATTGGGGGGATTGGGTGCATTGGGGACATTGGGGACATTGGGGACACTGGCAGGGACACTGGGGACATTGGGGACATCGGGGACATTGGGGACACAGGCAGGGACAGCCTGGGGACATTGGGGACATTGGGGACATCGCTGGGGACACAGCCAGGGTCTGCTTGGGGAAGCCAGGGTCTGCTTGGGGACATTGGGGACATCACTGGGGACATCCCCAGGGACAGAAGGACCAGCTGGGGACAGCCCCAGGGACACAGGGACAGTCCTGCGGTCACTGGGGACATTGGGGACATCGCTGGGGACACTGGGGACAGCTTGGGGACACAGGGACAGACCCAGGGACTTGAGGACAGCTTGGGGACATCGCTGGGGACATTGGGGACATCCCCAGGGACACAGGGACAGCTTGAGGTCAATGCTGAGAACACAGGGACAGCTTGGGGACATTGCTGGGGACATCGCTGGGGACATTGGGGACAGCTTGGGGACAGTTTGGGGACACTGGGGACACAGCCAGGGACAGCTTGGGGACACTGGGGACATCGCTGGGGACATTGGGGACAGCTTGGGGACAGTTTGGGGACAGGCCCAGTCCCCTCCCAGTCCCATTTCCACCCCTAAATCCCCAGTTTTAACCCCAAAATCCCCAGTTTTAACCCCAAAATCCCCATTTTTCGCCCCAAAAAATGCCGGATTTTTCCCCCCAGTCCCTCCCAGTATGTCCCCGTATAAACCAGTATAATCGAGTCCCCTCCGAGTCCCATTTTCTCCCCTAAAATCCCCAGTTTTAACCCCAAAATCCCCATTTTTTGCCCCAAAAAATGCCGGATTTTTTCCCCCCAGTCCCTCCCAGTACATCCCAGTTTGTCCCAGTCCAAACCAGTTCCTCCCAGGATAACCGGGTCCCATTTTCCCTCTAAAATCCCCATTTTTAACCCCCAAATCCCCATTTTTTGACCTAAACCCACCGGATTTTCACCTCCCAGTATAACCCAGTACAAACCAGTACAAACCAGTATAACCCAGTCCCATTTTCCGCCCTAAAATCCCAATTTTAACCCCAAAATCCCCATTTTTCACCCCAAAAAATCCCGGACTTTTCCCCCCAGTCCCTCCCAGTACATCCTAGTTCCATTTTCCCCTCTAAAATCCCCATTTTTAACCCGAAAATCCCCATTTTTTGACCTACAACCACCAGATTTTCATCTCCCACTCCCTCCCAGTACGTCCCAGTATAACCCAGTCCCATTTTCCCCCCTAAAATCCCAATTTTAACCCTAAAAATCCCCAATTTTAACCCTAAAAATCCCCATTTTTAACCCCCAAATCCCCATTTTTAACCCCAAAATCCCCATTTTTCGCCCCAAAAATCCCGGATTTCCCCCCCCAGTCCCTCCCAGTACATCCCAGTATAACCCAGT
>NW_005055246.1:14425-14840 GCF_000277835.1 Geospiza fortis
GAATAAAAAATCCCAAAAATCCCCAAAAATCAGAATAAAAAATCCCAAAAATCCCCAAAATAACCCAATAAAAATCCCAAAAATCCCGAATAAAAAAATCCCAAAAACCCCCAAAAATCAGAATAAAAAATCCCCAAAAATCCGAATAAAAAATCCCAAAAAATCCCAATAAAAATTCCCAAAAATCCCCAAAAAAGCCCAAAAATCCCCATTTTTAACCCCAAAAATCCCCATTTTTAACCCCAAAATCCCCATTTTTCGCCCAAAAAATCCCGGATTTTTTCCCCCCAGTCCCTCCCAGTTTGTCCCAGTCCATCCCAGTATATCCCAGCATAACCCAGTATATCCCAGTATATCCCAGTATAACCAGTACCCCCATTCCCAGTACACCCCAGTACACCCCAGTACACACCAG
>NW_005055246.1:14930-15695 GCF_000277835.1 Geospiza fortis
GGCCCAGGCCAGGAGCCAGCGCAGTGCGCAGTCGCAGCGCAGCGGGTTCCCGCGCAGGTCCCTGGGAAAATGGGGCAAAACATCACAAAAATGGGCAAAAATGGCACGGAATGTCATCAGCGGGTTCCCGCTCAGGTCCCTGCGAAAAAATGGGGCAAAAATTGGGCAAAATGGGGCAAAAATGGGCAAAATGTCACCAATGTGTCACCGAATGTCACCAGGGGGTTCCCGCGCAGGTCCCTGCCAAAAATGGGGCAAAAATGGGCAAAAATGGGGCAAAATGGGGCAAAATGTCATGGAATGTCATCAGCGGGTTCCCGCGCAGGTCCCTGCCAAAAAATGGGGCAAAAATGGGCAAAAATGGGGTAAAAATGGGCAAAAATGGGGTAAAAATGGGCAAAAATGGGGTAAAATGGGCAAAAATGTAACCAGCGGGTTCCCGCGCAGGTCCCTGCCAAAAAATGGGGCAAAAATGGGCAAAAATGGGACAAAATGGCACAAAATGTCACCAAAATGTCACCAAATGGCACCAAATGTCACCAAAATGTCACCAGCGGGTTCCCGCGCAGGTCCCTGCCAAAAAATGGGGCAAAAATGGGCAAAAATGGGCAAAAATGGCACAAAATGTCACCAAAATGTCACCAAATGGCACCAAATGTCACCAGGGGGTGCCAGGTGGCATTAAAGTGGCACTGAGTGGCACCAAATGTCACCAAAGTGGCACCAGGTGGCATTCGAGTGGCACCAAGTGGCACCAAAGTGACA
>NW_005055247.1:0-6432 GCF_000277835.1 Geospiza fortis
TCACTTTCCTTCTGGTTCAGGGATCAAGGAGAGCGTCCACGTGGGTGGTGGAGTGTGTGTATCTGACCGGGGGTACTACTACATTGCAACTTGGTACTAGGATTGGATCTGCCTGCCTTCACCACTCTTGCCTGCTGCCAGGGGTGGTACCTAAACTGATTACTGCCTGTGAGTTTACAAAAGGAGCAATTTCCTCTCTTCCCCTTCACCCGAACCTCCATCACCACATGATGGAGGTTGCCGAGCTCACATTGGAATGCCTCCTGAAGCCATGGGGGAATCATCACGCCTTCCCTGCCTCACCAGGGCCTGCTAGCACCCTCTGCCGGCTGCAAGGTAGTCACTGCAGCTGTTGTCTCACCATAGCCACCAGCGCCCCCTGCCGGTTTTGGTCATAACTACACCAAAGGGGAAAGTGGTGCTTAAAGTGTGGGAAAACTTTTGTTATTGGGGTTTTTTTTGTTGTTTTTTTCTGTTATTATATACATATATATTTTCTGGTAAAGAACATCTATTCCTTTTCCCATATTTTTGCCTGGAAGCCCTGTCATTTCAAAGTTATAATAAGTTGGAGGGAGGGGGGTCATGTTTCCATTCTAGGAAGGTTCCCGCCTTCCTTGGCAGCACATCTGATTTTTTTAAAGCAAGACAACTTCCTTGCAAGTCCTCCCTTATAAGTGAAGACATTTAAATGGGTGCAATTCAGAGGAAGCAGGCTGTGTGTCTGGGTAGTTCAGAGCAGTTTCACAGGGATGAACACTGGACATGCACTGAGAACACACTCCTCCCTGGAAGAAAAAAAAGTTGGGACACTCCACACTTCATTCTGGTAAACCTGATCACTAGCATTGCTTGTTGTATCAAATTGCTCATTTTTTCCTCTAGCAATTCTTTTTTTCCCTCTGGCAATGAGTACATGACACTAGCAATAAAGAAATGCGAGAAGGAAGCTGGGGAAATGCAGAGGCTTGGTGCTCCTACTATTCTACTGAAAATCAAAGATTCAATCTTTTCTGCATGAGCTCCTACACAGACCTCCACAATACAACACTTTTGAGGTCTCACTCCTAAATTTAGTAATATGAGGAATATGAGCTGGTGGGTGCAGCACAAAAGTATGGTCAGACTAGCTCTTTTAAAATTCTAATATTTTGTAGACCTTTACTTCACCAGAAGTATAACAAAGGCTGATGATGACTCTGCACCTTTAATTACTTATTAGATTTTATGTGTTGAAAAACAGGCTTCAGAGCTGTTGTAATAAGGAAAATACATTATTCAATGCTACCCGCTTCACAACAGTTCTTTCATGCACAAAACTGAACGTGAGTGAACAAAACATCAGGGAATCTAAGAGAAGAGCCCTTTGTGGTGCTATTTAATCAAATTTAAAAAATCACTACATCTTTTTCTTGAGAAATGTCTTCATTCATAATAATACAGAACTTCAATTTTTCTGCAACAGACAAAAACTGTAATTGTGTCTTTGCCCTCAATCGAAATCTTTCTTTTGCATCCTGATTGTTTTTATGCTTTCTTTCCATTGTCCTTGGAAAAAAAACAGACTGTAGTCAGAGCTGCTTTCATCTGCATGAGTCCTAGTATGAGATTCTTGTCTTGGTGGTTTTAATCACTTAATGTGAAATACGTTATGACAAAATCTGATTTTAGGTTATCCTCAGAGCAGGCTACAATATCTGTCTGTGCAGAAGTGGTGCAGATGGTGGTGTGGATTCTGCCTGTGTTACCAGATGATAAATGGCCTATACCTGGTGAGCTAATACACTGCTTGTTCTCCAAAACTACTGGCCAATGGAAACTGCACAAGGCCCATTGTGTAAGAAGGAGAACTGGAAGTTCACCAGCCTCCATGTCCTGCCACCTCAGCCAGGTCACCTGGAACATTGGGATCTATTACCACCAGGGACCTCCAGAGAGACTCACAGGACAGAAGAACGCATATGTAAAGGTGAGGGCAAATATGTTAATGATTTCAGGGAAATGATTATCATGTGTATGTTTAGTCCAGGACAATCAATGAATATGTATGCAAAATACAGTATATAAACAGAAACTGTCCTGTACTCAGCATGCATGACTTTGGGAGGAGCTATCCCCCCGTGCATCCAGCCAAATAAAGAATGCCTGCTTCTTAATGCTACCTTGATGTTAAGGAGTTTTTTATTTTACCAAATTTTTGGTAACACCTGTGCTCATAGTGAGTATGCCAGCAACACCCCAACCTTGTTCACATATTATTATTTGCTCTTAGGGAGACCGATTGTGTTATAGATTCAGAACATTTTACCTCTAAGGCTGGCTGTGCCCCTGACCCAGAAGACTGAATAGTGAAGGTTACCTGGTACTAGAAGCTGAATGTAAGAAATTCATACAGAAAATACAGAACAAAAGCCTTAAGAAAGGAGGAAAAGGTGAAGTAGAGACTAGGAGAGGTAATGTGGTTTCCTTGAATGAAGGAAAGCATATTTGATGAGGATAAGAGCAGAACTGTTAAAAATGTGGACATGGCTTGAGCTTATTCTCCTCCTGCAGAGACCAGAGGAAGTCAACAGTTTAGACTTTAAAGAACTACCATAACCCGAATGTTTTGCAGAGTATCCCACTGGAATATCTCCCATTGTACTGCAGTCATTATCCTGTGAAAAGTTGCTTGAACAAGCTTGTGGTATATCTGCCTTCCTGGGGTTCCCTGTTTGTGGCAAAACAGACAAAACCATTCTGAAGTATTACTAGGGCTATGCTTGTGGTGCTGCTTGGCTCTCAGAAAGCCAAGGGAGCTGGGAGATTAAGAGACATGGGCCAGCGAGACCCTGTGCCAGACATCTCCCAGCCATGTGGGAACAATGGAGCTTGGCTACATCTGCTGCTAAAACAATGGCTGCAAACCTCTGTTTTGCAGATCCCAAGGAATGCTTCTAAAAGCTGTGTGAAAAGTAACTAAAAAATGCAAGTCTACTGCCAACAGGCTCTGCTTGGCAGTGGAGGCATCCACATGTCCTCTGAACAGTGCTCAGGTGTATACAAATGGACTGAACTGGCTGTTTAAAGCTTTTGTTGATGGGTGTCATTGCTCAGTCCTTTCCCACTGAAATCACTCTTCTTTTCATTGACAGCTCAGAAAGGGCAGCCTCTCCAAGGAGAAGTCACTAATTTTACAAATAGGCACCTGTACATATCCCATCTTCTCTCCCTTAGCATCTTCCTTCACTAATTTCAGTGTTTCTAAACTTCTCAAACAGCAAATCTTCTACCATTCCTCTTGGAAAACTAGCGTTCAGCCTATTGCCAAAAGAAACCAATTTTTTTCAGCTTGTATTTGGAAGACAAGAAGCATGGAAAAGCCAGTGGGAGCATCTGCCCAATTTCTTGCTGCCACTAAGGGTCTGGCTCCTTTGTATGATCTCAACAACCAAACAGAGCAGTGAGCAATGCAGTATGTTCCAACATCACAGGGGCTTACAAATAAAACTTGACAAAGTCCTGGCATGATTTATGACTACTATTGTGGGGTTTGGGAATTAATTAATTAACAGAAAGGCTCTGATCTGCAGTTCCCTTTGTATGTAATATATGGTAATTCAAGCAACTTTATCATATTCTGCTGTTATTCTAAGTAAGGTCCTCCTCTAAAAACTGCAAAGCATATAATCCTGTGGACTCAGGGGAGGTTCCTTACTCCTGAATGCAGGTAAATGATACATTGGTGTACAGAAGCTTGCATGGAAACAATAGAAACATTCTAAATGAAAGTATTCATCCAATAACATCCTTTTTTACAGCAATTTGTGGCACTGTCTGATACTGTCATACAGAGATGTGCCAAAGTAGCTCCAGCAAAGTATGACCATGCTGTTTCAAATGAGGAGGAGGTATATAGCAAAGCACACAGAGATGGATTGTTCACAATCCTTTTTTAAGTCAATAAGTATGGAGAAGGGGCCATCATCAAAAAGGAACAGGGGAACTACTGTAATAAAAGCAGTCAAAGCAGAATTAAGCTTTAAATCAGTTTGTGTTACATGAAGCAGCATCATACACTCTCCTGCTGTCAGGATTAGGTGTTATGTGAGACTACCCAGAACATGTAAAACAGTCATATCAAATCCCTAATTTCAACCAGGCTTGGCTGCCTCTGCCTCCTTCAGGCTGCATTGTCACCAGTCCTGAGCCCAGCTGTCCCTGCATCTCCCCAGGGGATGGAATGCAACACAGCATTTGGGCGTGTCAGCACTGGGAAGGGTCATCACTGCTCTCACAGTATGTTTGGCAGTAGGCAAATAGCAATGAACATTATCCTTGCCCATCCTAAGGTCATTAGGGATTTCAGCTTAAAGCACAGAGGAGTGCTTTTCCAGTCCTTTACCTTGTTCGTGTCATCACATTGTTCTTCTTGGGCTGCTGATTAACTGGGTTTCCCACGTTGCCGTTCTTCAGGAAGCCCTTCTGAGCCAGCTCCCTCTGCTTCTCTGCATATGGGATACAAAGAGGGAAAGCAAAATTAGGGCAACAGCCTGGTTGGCCACCATACAGCTGCAGAAACTCAGATTTGATTGACGCTGTTGAGTCGGGGATGGATGAAATGACTCCATGGTTCAGAAGGCAAAAAAGAGGTACTTTATTAAGAGGTAGTGTCCTTTTATAACCAGGATCGCTAAGGTGAAATCTGATTGGTCTCAAAGTAAACACCTTTCACACTATTGGTGAACTATGGATTGCACACTCTGAAGGTACATATCTATAAAAAACATGAACAGAAAGAGAGATAATAATTGTTTTCGTTCTTCCTCTCTAAGTTTCCCAGGCCTGAAGCCTGGGAGAATTCTCTTCAACTGAACTGAGAATCTCCACATTTGATAGTGATAGCAAAAGATTTTAAAATCATAGAAAATTCGGGGAGTTAGAAAGAAAGATAGGCTTAGTAGGCCCTGGGAAAATGTTAAAGGTAGGCCCTGGGAAATGTTAGGCCTTGTATTTGCTAGATCGTGTGAAACTGCACCTGTGTAGTCAGTATATGATAAATGATATAATTGTTAGATGTGATTAGATATAATTGTTGTTTAAAGAATCATGAGAAACTATGTTAGGGTTTGATGGGGATCACAAGAAATCCATGCTTGGATGAAATCAATGTATACAGTAGAACAATGTAAGTTTAATAATTATTATGTAAGTTATATAATGATAGAATATAAAACATGTTCGGCTCGAAACCATGTTGGGTCAGATTTGGGTCTGTGTACCCCTGACACCCAGAGATCCTTAATAAAAGCACCTGCATATAATCATTCCGTGATTATGTGTTCCTGAACGCTAACAATAGCAGCAAAAGGCATAGCAGAATTAATAGCAACAGACATTACCTCTCCATCTCTCAGGAAAGGACAGCTGGATGAGCCGTGTCCCATTGTCTCCAAGGTCACCAAATGCTAAAGCTAACATACCCACTGTATTGGGTCTGACTGAGGTAAAGTTCACAGCCTTCATAGTGCTGTGCTTTGCGTTGGTAGCTGGACAGGGCCTTCCCGATAAGGAGGCAATAATTCTTCTCTTTGGGATTTTATTTTCTTGTTGCTGTTATCTCTGTGCGAAGAATTTTTTTATCTTATCCATTCCTTGAGCTAGTCACAAAAAGTATCTTACATCACATAGTTTCTATTTTAATATTATGCTATAACCTAAAAACTATATTTACCACACTACTTAAAGGGATTAATACAACATAGCTTTCTAACATAACACATATAGTATTCATTTTAATATTTGCGAAGAGCCAATCATATAATACACATTTTTCACAACACATATATTTGTAGCTTTGTAGCTTCTTATTGTAGCTCGGTTTCAATACTTTCCTAGGCAGAAAGACAAAACAAATTCCAGGATCCCTATGCTATCTTGGTTCTAAGCAGCCAAGTCTGAAAACAGCTTTTTGAGACATATTTTTGCAAACAGGGCCTGGATCTCATCCCAAGGGGGGAGAATCTAGAAGGTACTAGAGCTGGGGTGTTTACTTCACCAGGCAGGTTCCTAATTGGGGCGTTCTTGTCAGATATGCTAATTTGCAGAATCTATAAAAATTGTACACACGTCACTCACAAGGTGCTTCTTTGGCGTTTTCCACCTGAAGGATTTGTGCACTTGAGGATCCTCATATAAAGGTATCCCTTTTTATCACCCTGTGTCTAGCCCAAATTTTAGAACCAGAGAAAAGGGCATAATGGGGAAGCACCAGCACAGTCCCACACATCCTGAGGGTGTCATGTCTGCTAATGGGCCATAGTGAACTGAATGTTACCAGCAGAATAGGCAGCTGCAACAACCATCAAGGACTGAAAAAATATCCTATGACTCACAGGATTGCATCATTCCATTGTGAAACTCCTCTCCCTGGGGGAGGAAGTGAGCATTCCT
>NW_005055247.1:6442-10390 GCF_000277835.1 Geospiza fortis
GTGAGCATATATAATATCCAGGTTTGGGGACTGGGGACACCACCACCACTGGACAGATCAGAGGAGCAGAACTTCCACAGGACCACCACTTTTGACTGCAACCATCACTTCAACTAGACTGCAACCACCACTTGATAGGACTGCAACCATCACCCTGACCAACAGGGTGCCAGGTTGTACTCTGACATTGTGGGTTTAAGCCGGTTGTCTGTGTATCATTGCATTTATTGTAATCTTTCTTTTACAGAATCACAGAGTCGCAGAATAATGAGGCTGGAAGAGACCTCTAAGATCATCGAGTCCAACCTATGCCTTAACACCTCAACTAGACTATAGCACCAAGTGCCATGTCCAGTCTTTTTTTAAACACATCCAGAGATGGTGATTCTACCACCTCCCTGGGAAGAGCATTCCAGTACTTTATTATTGTTTTGGTGAAAAACTTTTTCCTAATATCCAACCTATACCTTCCTGTGGAGACTTTGGGGGGGCATTTTCTGGTTTAGAGAGACATAAGAAGCTTCCCTCAAAAAGCTGTTAGACTCCATTGGCTCTTTTCCTTGTTCTTATGTCTGTTCTTATGTCCTTGAGCCACTCCTTTATTCTTTGATTGGCCTTCATTTTTGTACTGCCTTGAGACTAGGGTCAGCCTTTGGGCTTTTGCAGAGAGAAAAGTCGGACTCTTTATGTGCGTGTGTTTGGGATTTGATCATTTCACTGCGCAGCTGAATAAAACATTTGTGGATATTATGCAAAGGTCCTTTTTTCTTCCTTACTTTGGACTATGCTAGTAGCAATTCAGACTACTATAAAAAAAGAATAACTCTAAGAAATACCTCTACAGTCTAGGAGATGGAGAAATTGTGGAATTTAATATAATACAAAGAAGAAAAGGCCCCCAAGCAGCCAATGTGATGACTTAGTAGAGTTCCAGTGCACGGTAGTAAATATGCACCAAACTTCACACTTACGAAATATTACCCACGTCATACAAGTCTTTTACGCACTTACCAAAGAAATAGAACCCAAAACCAACAACCATCAAGCCTTAGCAACAGCCTAAAAGCAAGAAGAGCACAGAACACCAATGAGTGGCCCTGCATGCAAAAGCCCATGTCGATAATGAAAGAACTTTCCAATCCGATAAGTCCCACTTCTTCTAATACCCTTCCCCAATTCTTGTGGCCTCCTTGCCACTCTCCTACTTTCTCTTTTATTTTTCTATTGTCTTATTACCCCTTTTTTATGTTCCCACAAATTCCTCCTACCTTTTCCCCCTTTCCATAGCCTCCCTCCACTAATCCCTTCCCTCAAAGTTCCTTCCTAATACCAGAGGGAGGGTGATTGGAAGTGAAAGAAAGGAAAGTTTCCCTGAAGTAATCATCTTTTTCTTGAAATTAATAATTTCTATTTAGAGTTTCCAGCAGACACACCACCACCTACACTACCTCATACAGAGCCAATTACAGCCAACAACACTGCCTCAAGTGGCAGAGAACCAGTCCCTGCTAAAGGAACCTTCTCCTAACTCAGTTTCCTGATAAACCATACTAAGAAAACCCCGCATCCCTCCTACCAGCTCTAAGAAAATCTGTTTGGACATTAGGGACTCAGAATTGTTTGCATTTTGAAAATTGTCTTATGAGTGCTTTTGATTGTTTTTGTCATTTTGTGTTGATTCAGTTGATCCTTCAGAGCAGCTTTCTTAATAATACAAAAAATGGGGAACTGTGGAGACCCTGGGGGGGCATTCCATGGTCTAGGGAGACACAAGAAGCTTCCCTCAAAAAGCTGTTAGACCCCACTGGCTCCTTCCCCTGTTCCTATGTCTGTTCCTATGTCCTTGAGCCACTCCTTCCCTATTCCCTGATTGGCCCTCATTTTTGTGCTGCCCCAAGACCAGGGTCAGCCCCCGGGCCCCGGCAGAGAGAAAAGCCGGACCCTCCATGTGTGTGTGTCTGGGACCTGATCATCTCACCACGCAGCTGAATAAAACATCTGTGGATATTATGCAAAGGTCCTTTTTGCTTCCTTACCCTGGACTATGCTAGCAGCAATTCAGACTGCTACACTTTCCCTGACGTAGCTTGAGACTGTGTCCTCTTGTTCTGTCAGTTGCTGCCTGGTGGAAGAGACCGACCCCCATCTGTCTACAACCTCCCTTCAGGAAGTTGTAGAAAGCAATAAGGTCACCTCTAAGCTTCCTCTTCAGACTAAACAACCCAAGTTCCTTCAAACCTTCCTCATAGGGCTTGTGTTCCAAGCCTCTCACCAGCCTTGTTGCCCTCCTCTGGACACGCTCAAGCATCTCAACATCCTTCCTAAACTGAGGGGCCCAGAACTGGACACAGTACTCAAGATGCGGTCTCACCAGCGCCGAGTACAGGGGAAGAATTACCTCCCTGCTCCTGCTGGCCACACAATTCCTAATGCAGTCCAGGATGCCATTGGCCTTCTTGGCCACCAAGGCACACTGCTGGCTCATATTCAACTGGCTGTCGACCAGTACCCCCAGGTCTTTTTCCGCCTGAACACTGTCCAGCCACACTGTCCCCAGCTTGTAACGTTGCCGGGGGTTATTGTAGCCAAAATGTAGAACTCGGCACTTAGACTTATTAAACTTCATGCTCTTGGACTCTGCCCATCCATCCAACCGATCTAAGTCTCTCTGCAGAGGCCTCCTTCTTTCCAATAGATCAACACAAGCTCCCAGCTTAGTGTCGTCTGCAAATTTACTAGTGAAGGACTCTATGCCCTCATCCATGTTGTCTATAAAAATATTAAATAGAACTGGTCCCAGCACAGATCCCTGAGGGACACCACTGGTGACTGGCCGCCAGCTGGATGCAGCACCATTCACCACCACTCTCTGGACGTGGCCATCCAGCCAGTTCATAACCCAGTAAAGAGCGTTCCTGTCCAAGTGGTGGGCTGCCAGCTTTTCCATGAGTATGCTGTGGGAGACAGTGTCAAAGGCCTTGCTGAAGTCCAAATAGACAACATCCATAGCCTTTCCTGCATCCACCAGGCGGGTCACTTGGTCATAAAAGAAGATCAGATTGGTCAGACATGACCTACCCCTCCTAAACCCGTGCTGTCTGGGTCTGACACCCTGGCCATCCTCTAAGTTCTGTGTGATGACACTCAATATAAACTGTTCCATAACCTTACCAGGTACTGAGGTCAGGCTAACTGACCTGTAATTAACAGGATCCTCCTTCCTACCCTTTTTATGAATGGGCATCATATTGGCCAGCTTCCAGTTATCTGGAACCTCACCAGTGAGCCAGGACTGCTGGTAAATGATGGAGAGCAGCTTCGCAAGCTCATCTGCCAGCTCCCTCATCACCCTAGGATGGATCTCATCTGGTCCCATTGATTTATAAATATCAAAGTGTCCCAGCAGTTCTCTGACTGCCTCTTCTTGGATAACAAGAGGAGCATTCTGCTCCCTGGCACTACCTACCAATCCCTGAGGACAGTTGTCTTGAGGACAGGCTGTCTTATCACTAAAGACTGAGGCGAAGAAGGCATTAAGCATTTCCGCCTTTTCCTCATCTTTAGTTACTAGGTTGCCTGCCTCATCCAGTATGGAACATAGGTCAGTCATACCCTTCCTTTTACCATTAATATATTTGTAAAAACTTTTTTTATTATTTTTAACAGAAGTTGCCAAGTTAAGTTCAAATTGAGCTTTGGCCTCCCTAATTTTTTTTCTACTTGCCCTAGAACCTCCCTTAAATACTTCCCGGGAAATCAGTCCCTCCTTTAAAAGATGATGCATCTTTTTTTTATTTCGAAGTTCCTTCAAAACCTTGTTGCTCATCCAGACTGGACGTTTGCCTTGTCGACTCATCTTTCGTCACACAGGAACAGCCTGTTCCTGTGCCCTCAAGATCTCTGCTTTGAAGCACACCCATCTCTCCTGGACTCCTTTGTTTTCAAGGG
>NW_005055247.1:10863-14189 GCF_000277835.1 Geospiza fortis
TGAGTCATCCCACCACGTTTCTGTGATGGTGACTACATCATAGTTCTGCTGTTGTACCACGGCTACCAGCTCTTCCTGTTTGTTACCCATGCTACATGCATTGGTATACATGCACCTCAGCTGGGCCACTGATTTCTCCCCTAACTCGGTCTTACCATCCTTGGGTCAGCCTCCAGACAGCCCAGATGCATCCCCTTCTCCCTTCAGACCTAGTTTAAAGCCCTCTCAACAAGGTCTGCCAGTTCATGAACTAAAAACCTTCTGCCCTTAACAGAGATGTATCCCATCTGGTTCCAGTAGCCCAGGTGCCGTAAAAGTTGCCCCATGATCAAAGAATCCGAAATTTTGCCGATGACACCAACCTTTGAACCACTTGTTAATGATGTGAGTTCTTCTATTTCTTTCATCATTTTTCTCTGCCACCAAATGGACTGAGCAGAACACTAGCTGTGCCCCTGTCCTATCAACCACTTGACCCAGTGCCCTAAACTCTCTTTTAATCGCCTTGACACTCCTCTTTTCAATTTCATCACTGCCAGCCTGGAGTATCAGCAGTGGGTAATAATCAGAGGACTGAATCAACCTAGGAAGCCTCTCAGTGATATTTCATACCTGGGCCCCAGGGAGGCAGCAGACCTCCCTGTGGGATGGGTCCGGTCGACATGTGGGGCCCTCTGTTCCCCTGGTTAGCATTGGAGGCGAGGAGATCTGTAACCAATAGGAAACCAAATACTGAGAACTGCATAACTTGGTACCAATGAATATTGAAATAATGAATTTCTATGAGTTTTGACTGTATAAGTATCTGAAAAATCTAGTAAAATTCATGTGTCATAGAATGATATATTCTGCACACCTGGTCTATGTGTGGATGAAATTATTTCTGTTGCACATCCTGGCTAGAATAAAGTAATGCCTTGATTGTCTAAGAACTAAAAATGTTGTAGGAGAGTTTTTGTTTTTCCCACAGTTTCAGTGGCAACTCCAACTGGAAATCTCTCTCAAGGTAATTGTGTGGGGTTAATTTCTCCTGCCGGTTTAGGTTTACTTTTTGTTATAGATACATATTATAATATTGGCTTTTTGCAAATATTAAAATGGATTCTGTATGTGTGATGTTAAAGTAACTTTGCTATAAAGATATCGTTTTTATTTCTGTTGTTAATTAAGCTTATACATAGTAGTGAAATAGCTGATATAAATACGCTTGTGTTAAAAATGCCTACTTGGATGGGATAGCATCCAATGAACATATGAAGAGGACATCTGCTACAGATATGCCAACTATCAGCACTCACCATCTGAAGACAGTGTGGGCCAGGGCCCAAAACTGAAGGTAATGGTAAAAAAGGACTAAAACCACAACCAAGGAATATGCATGCTCTAAAAAGGTGGACCCAAGGAGGAGCCATGCTAAACAGTTCTTGGAACATATTAACTAGTTTGGGGAAATAGTTTACTATGCATAAGGGTCTATGAATATGCAACAGGCTAATGTAAGGGAAAAGGTATTTAAGGAGTAGCCCCAAAGATAGCAATGTGGTCTTGGCTGAGTGCCAAGATGCACCCAGACATAATAACCTTTGCCCTATGGTCCTTATCTCCTCTTGTCCTTTATTAAACTTTTTATATTTTCACAGGAGAGTGAATGTGTTTTTCACACTTTTCAAATCAGCACAACAGAGAATTTAAATTATACAATAAATAAAATTAATCTCTTTTCACATCCTGATTAGCAATCAACAGAGTCTTGAGAAAACAGAGGAAGAAAGAAGTGCTGACTACAACTTCCAATTTGAGACCAAGTCCCAGTTTCAGCTCACTTGCATCATTTAGCTCAAGGACATTAGCCTGCTTCTAGTCAACACTGAAATCATCACTACTTTCACCTCTGATAGAATTTGTCAGCAAGGACTGTGTTACTTCTTGGAGAGATTTCAAAGTATGTACATCATTAGGTGCTTTGCTTGCAGGCTATATAGAAAGGGAGATATAAAGAATGCCATGTGCTGTGGCCATGCTGATCACAATAAGGACTGTGCTACCCAGGGAGATTTGGAGAGCCAAAATGCGACCACACAGGTGGGATTAGTGCAGCTGATGGCCATACCTCCATGCATTATAAAGAAATGCAAAAGAAAAGTGCTTTTTACTAAACAGGGGAAGCAGAAATGAAAAGGATCTGCATGCTGCCAGCCCCCTCCTCTGAATATAGGAAATATGGTTCAAAGCTGATGTTATAGATGAGTAATGGGATGATTTGCTCTTGCAATTAAGGGATGAATATTGTGTGCATGTTAAGAGAAGCTTTATTGATGTATAGTTCTGTTACTGTGGTTTGTTGTTTAGATGTCCTCTGTTCTCCCCATAGTCCCCTTTCCCCCGCTCTGTATTGTTGCAGCTGGACAGCCTGGGTTGTCTAGGACAGGTAGAAAGAAGGCATGTACATGTGTCCCTTTCATGGGGCAGTTTGGAATGAGATAAGCTTGTTGCTAGGGGGATGTGGCATGACAACACCTGACCTCCAATTAAGGTGCAAGAAAGTAGCCTCCATCAATGAATGGCAAAGAAGAGTTGACTGACAGACTTCAGGAAGGGCCAGGGTTGCCTGATGCAACCCCCAAGGGTATAAAAGGCAGAGCAGCCATTTTGTAGATGAGCTCATGGCTGCTGGGTCACCAATTTTCAGCACCCTGTCCTTTTTCCTTATTCAGTCCTTTGTTGTATTTTGTTAAGGTTTTTAATAAACCTCTGAAATTTTTAAAAGTGAGCATTGTTTCTCACACTGATATGCACTGGGTGCCAGCATTGATTATTTGGGACAGGTCTTATGAATCAAGATTTTTTTCACCCAGCTTCATAAAACACTCTTCAGATAAGCAAGAGTGAGACAGCTAGGTCATCCAACTATCAACTTCAGCACGTTGTGCAAGACACTATTTTTAGCTCAAGTATGTTGTTTTGCTGACACAGCCAAACTTGGGGAAATTAGTGAACTGTGTCTGATTGTGAGAACTGGTTAGCAAAAACAGCTGTATAAATCTGTCTTCCAAGGTCCCTCTTTGACCAAGTTTTAAGAGTCAAAATAGCTCAATTTTTGTGATAGATAAGTAATGTGATGATTTACTCTCACAATTAACAAACAAATATCATGTATATAGGTTAAGAAAAGTTTTATAGATTTATAGTTATGTTTTACCCCCTGCGTTGTTATCAAGGAACAGCTGGGGTTGGGATATTTGGGAGGGTTGGCTTGTCCCTATGGTGACATTTGACCTCCAATAAGGATTTGAGGAAGTAAACTCCACCACTGGACAGTGAAGAAG
>NW_005055247.1:15023-15693 GCF_000277835.1 Geospiza fortis
AAAGAAGGAGAGGAACGGCAGGCACCAATCCAGTGATACAGAAGTCCCTCGACTGTAGCCAGTTTTTTTTAACTTTTCATAAGAAAGGTAAAGCTTTCTTTCTTTCTTTCTTTCTTTCTTTCTTTCTTTCTGCTCTTCTCCTCTCTCTCTCTCCCCTTTCATTCTCTTGCCTCCTAACTGGTTTCTATTTTTTCCTCCTTTTCTTTTCCCTTCTTAGGAAGGTGGGCCTTGCTGTGAGGGCTTGTGGTTAACTGACTGGGGAAGGCGGGCTCTGTCGGGGGAAGACCTGTGATCTGCTGGTCAGGATGGGATTATGGGTGAGTAGCAAATCCCCAAAGAGGAAGAAGCAGATTGAAGAGGAACCAATGGGCATGCCCCCAGATAGTCCACTGGGAAGGAAACTAGCCTAGTGGAAATATGATCCCAACACCAGAGATAAGGACGACAGCAAAATGGTTCAGTACTGCGTATTGGAATGGATCAGAAGGGAAATTAGGAGTGATCACGTATACTGGCTGAGATATGGGTCAGAGGAGGGATGGATATGCTGGGCATTAAACATGTATGTAAGAGCTAAGAAACCATTCAATCAGGAAGAGAGTGAATATGCTGCTTGCTGGGAAAGGGAAACCGCATCCTCGAAGATGTGAGAGACAACTGCTCACTTTAA
>NW_005055248.1:0-1352 GCF_000277835.1 Geospiza fortis
GATCCCAATTCCCAGGGCTGGATCCCAACTCCCGGGGCTGGATCCCAGTTCCAGTGCCCAGATCCCAATTCCTGTGGCTGGACGCCAATTCCAAGCTCTGGATCTCAATTCCAGGGACCAAATCCCAATTCCTGGTCCAGGATCCCAATTCCCATCTCCAGATCCCAACTCCCGGAGACGGATCCCAATTCCAGTGCCTGGATCCCAATTCCTGGCCCCAGATCCCAATTCCCGGGGCTGGATCCCAATTCCAGTGCCCAGATCCCGATTGCGAGTTCCAGATCCCAAACCCAGCCCTGGATCCCAGCTCCGGATCCCAGTTCCCGGGGCTGGATCCCAATTCCCCGCAGCAGATCCCAATTCCTGGCCCAGGATCCCAATTCTCAACTCCAGGTCCCAATTCCCGGGGCTGGATCCCAAATCCCAGCACTGAATCCGAATTCCCGGCCCCAGATCCCAATTCCCAGCTCCAAATCCCAAATCCCAGGGCTGGATCGCAACCCCCAGCCTTGGATCCCAATTCCCAACTCCGGATCCCAATTCCCGGCTCCAGATGCCAACTCCCAGCCCCAGATCCCCATTCCCAGTGCCTGGATCCCAATTCCCAGCTCCAGATCCCAACTCCTGGGGCTGGATCCCAGTTCCCATGTCTGGAATCCCAACTCCAGTGCCCGGATCCCAATTCTCAGGGGTGGACCCCCATTCCCAACCCCAGATCCCAACTCCCAACCCCAGATCCCAATTCCTGTGCCCAGATCCCCATTCCCAACCCCAGATCCCAATTCCCAACCCCAGATCCCAATTCCCAGCCCAGATCCCCATTCCCAACCCCAGATCCCCATTCCCAACCCCAGATGCCAATTCCTGTGCCCGGATCCAATTCCCAACCCCAGATCCCAATTCCCAACCCCAGATCCCAATTCCCAGCCCAGTTCCCAATTCCCAACCCCAGATCCCAATTCCCAATCCCAGATCCCAATTCCCATACCCAGATCCCAATTCCCAGCCCAGTTCCCAATTCCCAACCCCAGATCCCAATTCCCATACCCAGATCCCAATTCCCAACCCAGTTCCCAATTCCCAACCCCAGATCCCAATTCCTGTGCCCAGATCCCAACTCCCAACCCCAGATCCCAATTCCCAACCCCAGATCCGAATTCCCAGCCCAGATCCCAATTCCAGTGCCCAGATCCCAACTCCCAACCCCAGATCCCAATTCCCAGCCCAGATCCCAATTCCTGTGCCCAGATCCCAACTCCCAAACCCAGATCCCAATTCCCAGCCCAGATCCCAACTCCCAACCCCAGATCCCAATTCCTGTGCCCAGATCCCCATTCCCAACCCCAGATCCC
>NW_005055248.1:2130-6497 GCF_000277835.1 Geospiza fortis
CATTCCCATGTGGGATCCCGGCATTCCCATATGGAATTCAGACACTTCCGTAAGGGACCCCGGGCATTCTCCCACGGGATCCCAACGTTCCCATACGGGATCCCAACATTCCCACAGGGGATCCTGGAATTCCCACATGGGATCCCGGAATTCCCACACGGGATCCCAGCATTCCCACGTGGGATTTGGCCATTCCCACACAGGATCCCAATGTTCCCACCTGAAATCCTGACATTCCCACATGGGATTCGGGCACTCCCATGTGGAATTTGGGCATTCCCATAGGGGATCCCACATGGAATTCGGGCACTCCCATGTGGAATTTGGGCATTCCCACACGGGATCCCATATGGGATTCAGGCATTCCCACATGGGATCTCAACATTCCCATAGGGGATCCCGGTATTCCCACATGGGATCCTGGCATTCCCATAGGGGATCCCACATGGAATTTGGGCATTCCCATGTGGAATTTGGGCATTCCCACATGGGATCCTGGAATTCCCATGTGGAATTCGGGCATTCCCACGTGGGATCCTGGCATTCCCACGTGGAATCCCACATGGGATTCGGGCATTCCCACATGGGATCTCAACATTCCCATAGGGGATCCCGGTATTCCCAAATAGGATCGTGGAATTTCCACATGGGATCCCACATGGAATTCGGGCATTCCCACATGGAATCCTGACATTCCCATATGGGATCCTGACATTCCCACACGGGATCCTGGAATTTCCACATGGGATCCCACATGGGATTCAGACATTCCCGTATGGAATTCGGGCCCTCCCATATGGAATTTGGGCATTCCCATGTGGAACCCTGACTTGATTCCACGTGGAATCCCGACACGTTCCCACACGGAATCCCGACACATTCCCACACGGAATCCCGACACGTTCCCGCATGAAATCCCGACTCGATCCCGTACGGAATCCCGACACATTCCCGCATGAAATCCCGACTCGATCCCGTACGGAATCCCGACACGTTCCCGCATGAAATCCCGACTCGATCCCGTACGGAATCCCGACACATTCCCGCATGAAATCCCGACTCGATCCCGTACGGAATCTCGACACATTCCCACGTGGGATCCCGACTCGATCCCGTGTGGGATCCGGGTCCTTCTCTCGTGTAAAATTCCCAAGTTCAGTTCCGGGCTCGCTGCTCCCAGTCCCGAAGTCCAGGGAAAAATCCCAGAGCTGGAGCCAGAAAATCCAGGGACAACAAAAATGGGATCCAGAATTTCAGCGGGATTCCCCCAAAACTCCAGCAGGATCCCCTGGAATTCCAACAGCATCCCTCAAAGTTCCAGCAGATTTCCCAAAATTCCAATGGGATCCCCCAGAATTCCAACAGGATCCCCCAAAATTCCGCATGGATCCCCCAGAATTCCAACAGGATCCCCCAAAATTCCAGCTGGATCCCCCAGAATTCCGGCGAGATCCCTCGAAATTCCAGCAGCATCCCCTGGAATTCCAGTGGGACCCCCCCAAAATTCCAACAGGGTCCCCCAAAATTCCATTAGGGTCCCCCTGGAATTCCAACAGGATCCACCAGAATTCCAGCGGGATTTCCCGGAATTCCGGTGGATTTCCCAAAATTCCAGCGGGAGAAACCGGGAATGCCCAGAGCAGGAACTGGAGAAGTCGGAATTGGGGCCTTGTGGAGCCGGGGGGGTTTTGGGGTCCTGGGGGATTTTGGGGTCCTGTGGGATCCCATTGGATTTTAGGGTCCTGTGGGATTTGGGCACTGCCAGGTTTTGGGGTCCTGTGGGATTTTGGGGTCTCCACAGCTTTGGGGATCCCGTGGGATTTGGGCACTGCCAGATTTTGGGGTCCTGTGGGATCCCATTGGATTTTAGGGTCCTGTGGGATTTGGGCACTGCCAGATTGTGGGGTCCTGGGGGATTTTGGGATCTCATTGAATTTTTAGGGTCCTGTGGGATTTGGGGCACCACTTGATTTTGGGGTCCCACTGGATTTTGGGGTCCCAATGAATTTTTAGGATCCTGTGGGATCTGAGCGCTGCCAAGTTTTGGGGCACTGGATTTTGGGATCCCACTGGATTTTGGGACTCCCCCGGTTTTGGGAATCTTGTGGCACTGCCAGGTTTTGGGACCCTGTGGGATTTTGGGGTTCTGTGGGATCCCATTGGATTTTAGGGTCCTGTGGGATTTGGGCACTGCCAGATTTTAGGGTCCTGTGGGATTCTGGAGTCCCACTGAATTTTAGGGTCCTGTGGGATTTAGGCACTGCCAGGTTTTGGGGTCCTGGGGGATCCCATTGGATTTTAGGGTCCTGTGGGATTTGGGCACTGCCAGATTTTGGGGTCCTGGGGGATTTTGGGATCTCATTGAATTTTTAGGGTCCTGTGGGATCTGGGGCACCACTTGATTTTGGGGTCCCACTGGATTTTGGGGTCCCAATGAATTTTTAGGATCCTGTGGGATCTGAGCGCTGCCAAGTTTTGGGGCACTGGATTTTGGGATCCCACTGGATTTTGGGACTCCCCCGGTTTTGGGAATCTTGTGGCACTGCCAGGTTTTGGGACCCTGTGGGATTTTGGGGTTCTGTGGGATCCCATTGGATTTTAGGGTCCTGTGGGATTTGGGCACTGCCAGGTTCTGGGGTCGGGGGCAATTTCCAGGATTTTGGGATCCGCTGGATTTTGGGTTCCTGGGGCATTCCAGGTTTCCCCAGGATTTCGAGATCCCATGGAATTTTGGGATCCACTGGATTTTTGGGTCCTGGGGCCAGGATAGGTTTCCCCAGGATCTCAAGATCCCACTGGATTTTGGGATCCACTGGATTTTTGGGGTCCTGAGGCTATTTCCAGATTTCCCCGGGATTTTGGGATCCTGTGGAGCTTCGGGGTCCTGGGGCATTCCCGGCTTCCCTGGGATTTTGGGGTCCCGTGGAATTTTGGGTCCCACAGGATTTTGGGATCCTGGGGCATTCCAGGTTTCCCCAGGATTTCAAGAGCCCACAGGATTTTGGGATCTGCTGGATTTTTGGGGTCCTAGGGCTATTTCCAGGTTTCCCTGGGATTTTGGGATCTGCTGCATTTTGGAGTATTTCAGGACCCCGTGCATTTTCGGCACCATTTTTTCCCGGGATATTCTGGGATTTGGGGATCCCTGGATTTCAGCTCCCCCCAGATCCCGGGGCTCCGTCGCTCTCCAGATCCCTGGGATCCTCCCGGATGTTCCAGGATTTTCTGGGATCCCCTGGGATCCCCTGGGGATGCTCCACGATTTTCTGGGATTCTCTGCGATTTCCCAAGATGATTTGGGATCCTCCTGGATTCCCTGGGATGCTCCGGGATCCTCTGGGATTTCCTGGAATTCTCCAGGATGCTCCAGCATTCCCTGGGATGATCTGGGATCCTTCAGGATACGCCGGGATCCTCCGGGATCCTCCAGGATTTCCTGGAATTCTCCAGGATGCTCCAGGATCCCCCGGAATTCTCCACGATCCTCCGGGATTTCCCGGGATGATTTACAATCCTCCAAGATTCCCCGGGATCCTCCAGGATTCCCTAGGATCCTCCAGGATCTTTTTGGGATTTCCTGGAACTCTCCAGGATTCCCTGGGACCCTCTGGGTTCCTCCAGGATTCCCCGGGACGCTCCAGGATCCTCCGGGATTTCCCGGAGTTCTCCAGGATTTCCCGGGACGATTTAGGATCCTCCAGGATTCCCCGGGATGCTCCAGGATCCTCCGGGATTTCCCAGAGTTCTCCAGGATTTCCCGGGACGATTTAGGATCCTCCAGGATTCCCCGGGATGCTCCAGGATCCTCTGGGATTTCCCAGAGTTCTCCAGGATTTCCCGGGACGATTTAGGATCCTCCAGGATTCCCCGGGATGCTCCAGGATCCTCCGGGATTTCCCAGAGTTCTCCAGGATGCTCCAGGATTCCCTGGAATCCTCCGGGATTTCCCGGAATCCCCCCGAGGGCGGCGTTGGCGGCTCCGGGGTTCTGTGCCAAGCAGGACGAGTCACTCGGGGCTCCCTTCCCTTTTTGTTTTTGTTTTTTTTTCTGGGATCCCGTTTTGTTTTTTTGGGGATCCCGTTTTGTTTTTTTGGGATCCTGTCCCCGTCCCCGATCCCGGCTTTAGGAGACGGCCGGGTCCTTGGGCGTGGGCGGCAGCAGCGCGGGATCCTCGGGATACTCCTCGGGATACTCCTCGGGATACTCCTCGGGATACTCCTCGGGATACTCCTCGGGATACTCCTCGGGATACTCGTCCCCGTCCGGGAAGCACGGGGGCCCCTCGCCCAGCTCGAAAAAAATGGGCAGATCCCCGGATCCGACGTCCACGGCGCTGGAATCCACCAGGAACAGCGGCTGGGGCCCGC
>NW_005055248.1:7027-9144 GCF_000277835.1 Geospiza fortis
TGCAGGGCACGAGCTGCTTCCCTGGAACAATGGGAATTTGGGATTGGGAATGGGAATTTGGGGTTGGGAATTTGGGAATTTGGGATAATCCACCAGGAACAGCGGCTGGACCATGCAAGGCACGAGCTGCTTCCCTGGAACAAAACGGGAATTTGGGAATGTGGGATTGGGAATTTGGGATTGGGAATTTGGGATTGGGATAAATGGGATTGGGATCATGAACGGTGCAGGGCACGAGCTGCTTCCCCGGGAAATGGGAATTTGGGAATTTGGGATAATCCACCAGGAACGGGGGCTGGACCGTGCAGGGCACGAGCTGCTTCCCTGGAACAAAATGGGGATTTGGGAATGTGGGATTGGGAATTTGGGATTGGGGCATTGGGAATTCGGGATTATGGGATTGGGAATTTGGGATTGGGAATGTGGGAATGTGGGATTCGGATAATCCACCAGGAACAGCGGCTGGACTGTGCAGGGCACGAGCTGCTTCCCTGGAATAAAATGGGAATTTGGGAATGGGATAAATGGGATTGGGAATTTGGGATAATCCACCAGGAACAGGGGCTGGACTGTGTAGGGCACGAGCTGCTTCCCTGGAACAAAACGGGAATTTGGGATTGGGAATGGGAATTTGGGATTATGGGATTGGGAATTTGGGATTATGGGATTGGGAATTTGGGATTATGGGACTGGGAATTTGGGATTGGGAATGTGGGATTGGGATAATCCACTGTGTAGAGAACCAGCTGCTTCCCTGGAACAATGGGAATTTGGGAATGTGGGATTCAGAAAAACGGGATTGGGAATTTGGGAATGTGGGGTTGGGAAGAATGGGATTATGGGATTGGGAATGTGGGATTGGGGTCGTGCACTGTGCAGGGCAGCAGCTGCTTCCCTGGGAAATGGGAATTTGGGATTGGAAATGGGGTATTGGGAATGTGGGATGGGGATTGTGGGATTTGGAATGGGGGATTGGGATTGGGGGGGCTGGGAAAATCCACCAGGAACAGGGGATTGTTTGGGATGGAGAAATATCCCAAATTTCCTTTTGGGATACCGGAGTCCCCCATTCCCAAATATCCCAAAAATCCCAAAATTCCCATTGGGGAACTGGAGCCCCCCATTCCCAAATATCCCAAAAATCCCAAAATTCCCATTGGGAAACCAGAGTCCCCCATTCCCAAATCCCCAAAATCCCAAAATTCCCATTGGGATACCGGAGTCCCCCATTCCCAAAAATCCCCAAAACCCCCAAAATCCCCAAGAGTGCCCAATTCCTAAATATCCCCAAATTCCTGTTGGGATACAGGAGTCCCCCATTCCCAAATCTCAAATATCCCAAAATTCCCATTGGGATACCAGAGTCCCACATTCCCAAATACCCCAAAATCCCAAAATTCCCATTGGGATACCGGAGTCCCCCATTCCCAAAAATCCCCAAAACCCCCAAAATCCCCAAGAGTGCCCAATTCCTAAATATCCCCAAATTCCTGTTGGGATACAGGAGTCCCCCATTCCCAAATCTCAAATATCCCAAAATTCCCATTGGGATACCAGAGTCCCACATTCCCAAATACCCCAAATATCCCAAAAACCCCCAAATTCCCCAAATTCCCGTGGGATACCGGAGTCACCCGCGCCGGGCTCGGTCTCCGTCGGTTTCTGCTGCTCCTGGTTCGAGAGGAGATCCTGGATCTGCCGGAATCCCGGGAATTATTTCCGCCCATTCCGAGGTTTTTGGGGTTTGAAAGGGATCCCAAGCTCAGCCCCTGCTCGTCCCAAACGTTCCCAGAAATGATCCCGGGGAGGAAAATCCCGGGAATGGGGCGGGGCTGGTGCTGCCATCCTGGGACAGCCGGGAACGATCCTGGAGAGGATCCTGGTTCTGATCCCAATCCCAATCCCAGCCCTGATCCCAATCCCAGCCCCAATCCCAATCCCAGCCCTGATCCCAATCCCAGCCCCAATCCCAATCCCAGCCCCAATCCCAATCCCAACCCCAATCCCAGCCCCGATCCCAATCCCAGCCCCAATCCCAATCCCAACCCCAATCCCAATCCTGGCCCTGATCCCAATACCAACCCCAATCCCAATCCCAGCCCTGATCCCAATCCCAA
>NW_005055248.1:9786-15683 GCF_000277835.1 Geospiza fortis
ATCCCAATCCCAGCCCCAATCCCAATCCCAATCCTCAGCCTGATCCCAATCCCAATCCCAATCCCAGCCCTGAACCCAATCCCAATTCCAGTTTTGATCCCAATCCCGATCCCAATCCCAGCCCTGACTGCGATCCCAGCCCTGATCCCAATCCCAGCCCCGATCCCATTCCTGGCCCTGATCCTGATCCCAATCCCAATCCCAATCCCAGCCCCGATCCCAACACCAGCCCGATCCCAATCCTGGCCCTGATCCCAATCCCAATCCCAGCCCCCAGTGCAATCCCAATCCCAATCCCAGCCCCAATCCCAATCCCAGCCCTGATCCCAACTCCAATTCCAGCCCCAATCCTGATCCTGACCCTGATCCCAATCCCAGCCCTGACCCTGATCCCAATCCCAGCCCCGATCCCAATCCCAATCCCAAGATTTTCCCTGGGAATTCCAGGAAATTTCCTGGGAATTCCCACCCTGTGGAGGCTGAAATGGGAATCCCAGGGGCTGGAAAATTTGGGATTTGCCCTTTTCGGAGGGGGTGGTGGTGACTGAGAATTCCCAGAATTCCTGAGAATTCCCAAGGATTCCCGAGAATTCCCAAGGATTTTGGGGCTCACGCTGGCCAGGCTGCTGTCCAGGTCCGGCAGGGTCACGTCCGGCACCGCCACCGAGGGGCTGAAGAGCTGCCGGGAAAAGCGGGAATGAAAACCGGGAACGCCGGAATTCCCGGGAAATCCCTGCCCCGGAATGGGAATTCCTGGGAAAAACCTGTCCCGAGAATGGGAATTCCTGGCAAAAATCCCATCCCCAGACCGGGAATTCTTGGGACAATCCCATCCCCAGACTGGGAATTCCCGGGAAAACCCCACCCCCAGACCGGGAACGGGGCTGGGATCCTGGGAATTCCCACTGGGAATTGGGGATTACGGGCATTGGGGATTCTGGGGAATTCTCGGTTGGAATTTTTGGGAATTTAGGGAATTTTGGGGTTTCTGGGAATTCTCATATCGAGCAGGGACGGATTTATCCTGGGAATTTCCTGACTGGGAACGGGCTGGGATCCTGGGAATTCCCACTGGGAATTGGGGATTTTGGAAGATCCCAGTTGGAATTTTTGGGAATTCTGGGGTTTTTTTTTTCTGGGAATTTTGGGGTTTTTGGGAATTTCAGTGGTCAGGCTCACATCGAGCAGGGACACATTTATCCCGGGAATTCCCACTGGGAACAGGCTGGGATCCTGGGAATTCCCAGTGGGCATTGGGGATTTTGGGGATTTTGGGGATTTTTGGACCCAGTTCCCAGTGGGAATTTTGGGAATTTTTGGGAGCGCTCACGTGGAGCAGGAACTGATTTATCCTGGGAATTCCCACTGGGAACGGGCCGGGAATTGCCAGTGGGCACTGGGGATTTTGGGGATTTTTGGGATTTTGGGACCCAGTTCCCAGTGGGAATTTTTGGGAATTTTTGGGAATTTTTGGGAATTTTTGGGAATTTTTGGGAATTTTTGGGAATTTTTGGGAATTTTTGGGAGTGCTCACGTCGAGCAGGGACTGGTTTATCCTGGGAATTCCCACCGGGAATGGGCTGGGAATTGCCAGTGGGCACTGGGGATTTTGGGGATTTTTGGACCCAGTTCCCAGTGGGAATTTTTGGGAATTTTTGGGAATTTTTGGGAATTTTTGGGAATTTTTGGGAATTTTTGGGAATTTTTGGGAATTTTTGGGAGTGCTCACGTCGAGCAGGGACTGGTTTATCCTGGGAATTCCCACCGGGAATGGGCTGGGAATTGCCAGTGGGCACTGGGGATTTTGGGGATTTTTGGACCCAGTTCCCAGTGGGAATTTTTGGGAATTTTTGGGAATTTTTGGGAATTTTTGGGAATTTTTGGGAATTTTTGGGAATTTTTGGGAATTTTTGGGAGTGCTCACGTCGAGCAGGGACTGGTTTATCCTGGGAATTCCCACCGGGAATGGGCTGGGAATTGCCAGTGGGCACTGGGGATTTTGGGGATTTTTGGACCCAGTTCCCAGTGGGAATTTTTGGGAATTTTTGGGAATTTTTGGGAATTTTTGGGAATTTTTGGGAATTTTTGGGAATTTTTGGGAATTTTTGGGAGTGCTCACGTCGAGCAGGGACTGGTTTATCCTGGGAATTCCCACCGGGAATGGGCTGGGAATTGCCAGTGGGCACTGGGGATTTTGGGGATTTTTGGACCCAGTTCCCAGTGGGAATTTTTGGGAATTTTTGGGAATTTTTGGGAATTTTTGGGAATTTTACAACGGGAATGAACAAGAACAGCGGGAATGGGAATGAGCAACAACGGGAATGGAAATGAACAACAGCGGGAATGAACAACAACACCGGGAATGGGAATGACAACAGCGGGAATGAACAGTGGGAATGGGAATAACAACAACGGGAATGAACAGCGGGAATGGGAATAACAACAACGGGAATGAACAGCGGGAATGGGAATAACAACAACGGGAATGAACAGCGGGAATGGGAATAACAACAACGGGAATGGAAATAACAATGGGAATGAAAAACAACAATGGGAATGATCAACAACACCAGGAATGACACCAGGAATGAACAATGGGACTGACGGGAACAAACACCGGGAACAATGAACAACACCGGGAATGAACACCAGGAACGAACAACAACGGGAAGGAACAGGCACCAGGAATGAACAACAGCGGGAATGAAGGAACAGCAACGCTGGGAACGATCAACAACAACGGGAATGAATGATCAACAACAACGGGAATAACAACGGGAGTGATGAACGAACACCAGGAACGAACAACACCAGGAATGATGAACAACAATGGGAGTGAACACCCGGAATGAACAACAACAGGAATGAACGAACACCGGGAATGAACGAACACCGGGAATGAACAAACACCGGGAATGAACAAACACCGGGAATGATGAACAACAACAGGAATGAATGAACACCGGCAATGGACGAACACCGGGAATGGACAACAACAATGGGAGTGAACACCCGGAATGAACAACAACAGGAATGAACGAACAGCGGGAATGAACGAACAACAATGGGAGTGAACACCGGGAATGAACAACAACAACAGGAACAACACCGGGAATGAACAAACATGGGAATAAGAGGAACGAACACCAGGCAGGCAGTGGAATGAACGGGTTCAAGAGAACACACCGGGAATAACGGGAATGGGAAACCGGGAATGGGAAACCGGGAATGGGAATTTTGGGAATGGGAATTTTGGGAATGGGAATTTAGGGAATGGGAAACCAGGAATGGGAATTTTGGGAAACCAGGATTGGGAAACCAGGAATGGAAGCACAAAATGGGGATTGGGAAACTGGGATTGATTGGGGCCAGGAAACCGGGATTGGGAAACCGGGATTGGGAATTCTGAGAAACCGGGATTGGGATCAGGGCTGGGAACGGGGTCAGGAAACGCTGGGAATGGGAATTCTGCCCCACACCCACTCTTCCCGAGCTGGGAATTCCTGAAATTCTGGGAATTTCCACCCTGTTCCCACTGTCCTTCAGCTGGAATTCCAGGAATTTTGGGGAATTCCATTCCAATCCTGCT
This sequence comes from Geospiza fortis, assembly GCF_000277835.1. NCBI lineage: Eukaryota > Metazoa > Chordata > Aves > Passeriformes > Thraupidae > Geospiza > Geospiza fortis. Next base: position 13,376 of record NW_005055248.1, read on the forward strand.
TTTCCCAAACTGGGAATTCCAGGAATTCTGCCCCATTCCCACTTCTCCCAAGACAGGAATTCTGTGAGTTTGGGGAATTCTGGGAATTCCATCCCAATCCTGCTTTTCCCAATCTGGGAATTCTGGAAATTTCAGGAACTCCTCCCCATTCCCACTTTCCCCGAGCTGGGAATTCCACGAATTTTGGGAATTCCAGGAATTCTGCCGTGGTCCCCTCTCTTCCCAAGCTGAGAATTCCAGGAATTTTGAGAATTCCATCCCAATTCCCAGCTTTTCCAGAGCCAGGATTTCTGGGAATTCCACCTCACACCCACTTTTTTCCCCGGAGCTGGAAATTCTGGGATTTCCTCCCCATTCCCACTTTCCCCGGGCTGGGAATTCCAGGAATTCTGGGAGTTTTGGGAATGGCGTGGCTCACTTGTCGAGGCAGGCGACGCTCAGGCACTTTTCCTGGGATTGGGGATTCCCGGGAGCGGCTCCAGAGTCGTTTTCCCGCAGGATGGAGTCGATGAAGGTGGAGGGGGACAGGGGGGTCTCGGAATTCCCGGAATTCCCGGAATTCCCGGAATTCCCGGCGCTCTTGGGCTCCTCCACCTGCGGGCTCCGCGTGGGGCTGGGAGGCTCCTCCTTGATCCGGATCGCCGGGCTGCTCCTGGGAGGGGAAACAATGGGGAAAATAATGGGAAAAACGATGGGGAAAATAACGGGAAAAAGAATGGGGAAAACAATGGGAAAAACAATGCGGAAAATAATGGGAAAAATGGGGAAAATAATGGGAAAAACAATGGGAAAAATGGGAAAAACAATGGGAAAAGCAATGGGGAAAATGGGAAAAATAATGGGAGAAATAGGAAAAATAACGGGAGAAATGGAAAAACAATGGGGAAAATGGGAAAAATAACGGGAAAAATGGGAAAAACAATGGGGAAAACAATGGGGGAAATAGGAAGAATAATGGGAGAAATGGGAAAAATAATGGGAAAAATGGGGAAAATAATCGAGAAAATGGGAAAAATAATGGGGGAAATTGAAGAACAATGGGGAAAATGGGAAAAATAGCAGGAAAAACGGGAAAAACAATGGGAAAAACAATGGGGGAAGTGGGAAAAACAATGGGAAAAGCAATGGGGAAAATGGGAAAAATAACGGGAAAATAATGGGAAAAACAATGGGGGAAATGGGAAAAATAACGGGAAAAATGGGAAAAACAATGGGAAAAATGGGAAAAACAATAGGAAAAGCAATGGGGGAAATAGGAAGAATAATGGGAGAAATGGGAAAATAATGGGAAAATTTGGAAAAACAATGGGAAAAAAAAGGGGGAAATGGGAAAAATAACGGGAAAAATAGGAAAAACAATGGGAAAAACAATGGGAAAACCAATGGGAAAAGCAATGGGAAGAATAATGGGAGAAATGGGAAAAATAATGGGAAAAATGGGGAAACCAATGGGAAAAACAATGGGGAAAATGGGAAGAATAATGGGAAAAATAAGAAAAATGGGAATGGGGAAAATGGGAACAGGGAAAATAGTGGGAAAAATGGGAATGGGAAATGGGGAAAATGGGAAAAAATGCGAAACGGGAAAAATTGGAATGGGGACAGGAAAAAAGGGAGAAATGGAAATGGGAAAAATGAGAAAAAATGGGAAAAATTGGGAAATGGGAAAAATGGGAAAGGGGATGGGACAAAGGGAATGGGAAAAATGGGAAATAGGAAAAATGAGAATGGGGAAAAATGGGGAACGGAAACGGGAAAAATGGGGGAAATGGGGAATGGGGAAAATGGGAATGGGAAAAACGGGAATAGGGGAAATGGGAAAAATGGGAACGGGGAATGGGAAATATGGGAAAAATGGAAATGGGGAGGGGGAATGGGAAACAGGAATAATCCAGCTCATTTCCCCCACTCCCAGGGAATTTTTGGGAATCCTCTCCCACCTGTGCTCCCCCATTCCCAGGGATTTCTAGGATCCCATTCCCAGGGAATTTCAGGATCCCATTCCCAGGGATTTTCAGGCTCCCATTCCCATGGAATTTTCGGGAATTCTCCCCACCTGCCCTCCCCTATCCCCAGGGATTTCAGGCTCCCATTCCCATGGAATTTCCGGGAATTCTCCCCACCTGCCCTCCCCTATCCCCAGGGATTTCAGGCTCCCATTCCCATGGAATTTTGGGAATTCTCCCCACCATTCCCATGGAATTTTCCGGAATGATCCCCACCTTCCGTCCAGGCTCCCTCCCGGGGAGGCCTCGGGGCTGGACGGGGGCAGCTCGGTCACGTCCGAGATGATGGGGCCGGAATTGGG
>NW_005055249.1:0-207 GCF_000277835.1 Geospiza fortis
GGAGGTGAAAGCTGAGGGAATTTGGGGTGAAATCGGGGGGATTTGGGGTCAACTCGGAGGGATTTTGGGATGAACTCGGAGAGATTTTGGGGGTGACATTGCAGGAATTTGGAGGTGAAATCGGGGAGATTTTGGGGTGAAATCGGGGTTTCCATGAAATTGCGGCGACTCGGGAGGAAGCCGTGACCACGCCCACCACACAATCCA
>NW_005055249.1:4208-4854 GCF_000277835.1 Geospiza fortis
CTCAGGGGGCCCCCGGGGGTCTCCCAGCCCTGCAGGACCCCGAGTGCTTCGCTCACCTGCTGCGCTTCTACGACGGCATCTGCAGGTGGGAGGAGGGGAGCCCCACACCTGTGCTGCACGTGGGCTGGGCCACCTTCCTCGTGCAGTCCCTGGGCCGCTTCGATGGCCAGGTCAGGTTTTGGGGGTCCCTCGAGGGGTTTGGGGGGGCCCTGGGGGCAGGGGAGCCCCTCCTGTGTGCTGCAGGTGGGCTGGGCCACCTCGCTTGGTCAGTTCCTTGGTCACCTTGGTGGCCAGGTGAGGGCTCCTGAGTGGGTTCTGGGGTCTCCAATGTTCTTTTTGGGGCATCCTTGGGGGTTTGAGGGATTTCTGAGCGGAGTCTGGGGTCCCCATGTCCCCCTTGGGGGATCCTGAGTGGGTTCTGGGGTCCTCAATGTTCTTTTTGGGGCATCCCTGGCGGTGTGGGGGGGTCATGAGCAGGTTCTGGGTTCCCACATCTCTTTTTTTGGGGCATCCCTGGGGGTTTGAGGGGTCCAGAGTGGGTTCTGGGGTCCCCAATGTTCTTTTTGGGGCATCCATGGGGGTTTGGGGGATTTCTGAGCAGCTTCTGGGTTCCCCCATGTCTTTTCTGGGACATCCCCAGAGATTT
>NW_005055249.1:5534-6748 GCF_000277835.1 Geospiza fortis
CCCTTCCTCAAGAGACCCCGAAAGGGATCCTAGGGAACCCCAAAAAACCCCAAGCAGACCCCAAAAAAGGGTCCTAGGGAGCTCCAAAAATCCCCAAAGTCCCAGGGAGATGCAGTGCCCCCCCTCCCCTTCCTCAAGAGATGCTGAAAGGGATCCTAGGGCGACACAAAAATCCCAAACAGACCCCAAAAAAGGGTCCTAGGGAGCCCCAAGAATCCCCCCAAAAGAACCCTAGGGAGCCCAGAGAATCCCCCATAAAGGGTCCTAGAGAGCCCCAAAAACCCCAAAATCCCAGCCCGGAGCTGTCCTGGGTGCAGCCGCCCCAACCCTTTCTCAGCAGCCCACAGAAGAGTAACTTGGAGCACCCCCAAACGACTTAAAAACCCCAAAATTCCAGGGAGATGCAGTGCTCCCCCTGCCCTTCCTCAAGAGACCCCGAAAAGGCTCCTAGGAAGCCCCAAAACGCCCAAAATTCCAGTCTGGCCATGCCTCAACCCTTTCTCAACAGGTTCCAGAAAAGATTGTCTCCCCAAAATGGGGGCAGAGGAATTTGGGGTTGAATTTGGGAAGGGATTTGGGGTGGAATTTTTGGAGGAATTTGGGGCAGAATTTGTGGAGAAATTTGAGGTGGAATTTTTGGAGGAATTTGAAGTGGAATTTGGGGTGGAACTTTTGGAGTAATTTGAGGTGGAATTTGTGGAGGAATTTGGAGAGGAGAGGCTGAGGGGTCCAAAGGGTTGGGGATGGAATAGTGGAATTTTTGGAGGAATTTGGGGCAGAATTTGTGGAGAAATTTGAGGTGGAATTTTTGGAGGAATTTGAAGTGGAATTTGGGGTGGAACTTTTGGAGTAATTTGAGGTGGAATTTGTGGAGGAATTTGGAGAGGAGAGGCTGAGGGGTCCAAAGGGTTGGGGATGGAATATTTGGGGAGGGTTTGGATTTTGGGGTGCAGGGGCTTTAAAGGGGGGTTTGGAAAGCAGGGGAGGGGCTGAGGCAGAACATATTTGGGGGGCACAGCTCAGTTTTAGGGTGCACAACACGAGGCCTTTGGGGGCTCCAGGATCTGGGGGAACCAGGGGGGGGATTCCAAGAGTGCGGGTGAGGGGCAGGCCATGGGATAATTGATAATGAAATCAAATAAAAGTGCCGCTGTTTCACCGAGCGCCTCCGTCTCCGTTTTGGGGGGGGGGCGGGGGGGGCGGACCCCCATGAG
>NW_005055249.1:8050-10463 GCF_000277835.1 Geospiza fortis
ATAAAACCCCCTCAGCCCCCCTATCAGGAGCAGCCCCCCCCCCAGAACACAGCCCCGGTCCCCGAGGGAGGCTCAGCACTGGCGGGTTTGCCCGAACCGCGGCGTTTTCCCCCCAGACTTCCCGCGGAAGCGGAAGCGCAGCCGCTGGAACCAGGACTCGCTGGAGCAGAAGACGGTGATCCCGGGGATGCCCACGGTGATCCCGCCCGGGCTGACGCGCGAGCAGGAGCGCGCCTACATCGGTAACGCTTTGGGGGCAGAAACGGCGCCTTTGGGGTCACCGAGCTCGGGCTGTGGGGTCAGAGTTTGGGGTGTAGGGTCAGACTTTGGGGTTCAGGGTCAGAGCTCAGGGTTTGGGGTCAGAACTTGGAGTTTAGGGTCACAACTCGGGATTTAGGGTCAGAGCTCGGGGTTTAGGGTCAGAGTTTGGGGTTTAGGGTCAGAGCTCTGAGTTTGGGGTCAGAGCTTGGGGTTTAGGATCAGAGTTTGGGGTTTAGGGTCAGAGCTCTGGGTTTGGGGTCAGAACTTGGGGTTTAGGATCAGAGTTTGGGGTTTAGGGTCAGAGCTCGGGGTTTAGGATCAGAGTTTGGGGTTTAGGGTCAGAGCTCTGAGTTTGGGGTCAGAACTTGGGGTTTAGGGTCAGAGCTCGGGGTTTAGGATCAGAGCTCAGGGTTTGGGGTCAGAACTTGGGGTTTAGGATCAGAGTTTGGGGTTTAGGGTCAGAGCTCGGGGTTTAGGATCAGAGTTTGGGGTTTAGGGTCAGAGCTCTGAGTTTGGGCTCAGAACTTGGGGTTTGGGGTCACAAACTGGGGTTTAGGGTCAGAGCTTGGAGTGTGGGCTCAGAGCTTTGGGTTTAGAGTCAAAATTTGGGATTTGGGCACAGAGCTCGGGGTTTGGGCTCAGAGCTCTGGGTTTGGGTTCAGAACTCAGGGTTTAGGGTCAGAACTCAGGGTTTAGGGTCAGAGCTCGGGGTTTGGGTTCAGAACTCAGGGTTTAGGGTCAGAGCTCGGGGTTTAGGGTCAGAACTCAGGGTTTAGGGTCAGAACTCAGGGTTTAGGGTCAGAGCTCGGGGTTTGGGCTCAGATTTCTTTGCCCACCCTCCAAGGCTGATGTACAAGCAGGAGCACACCCACATTGGTAAAGGTTTGGGGGAAAACAGGATTTTAGGGTCTGAACTTACAGATTTCTGGGTTCAAATCGCCCTGGAATTGGGGTTAGAACCCCTGAGATTCTGGGGCTAAACCTCCAGGATTTGGGATCACAGTAACAGCCCCAAATTTTGGATTAAATCGGGGGAATTTGGGGTCAGAACCCCCCTGGGACATGGGGGAAATTAATTAACCCAAACCGTACAATTTTGGGCAATAATGTGCAGGTTTAGGTGAAAACGTGTCATTAATGCAACAATCTCTTGGTTAACCACATTCATTTTTTGATAATAACGTATTTTTAGCTGGTATTGTGTGTTTTAAGGTAATAATGTTCTTCTGATAACCTTTATTTTTAGTGATAATCAGGTGTTTTAGGTAATAATGACTGTGTTTAATTACATCTCCTGTTCTAGGTAATAACAGTTGCTTTTTTTAGTAGTAGTCATGTGTTTTGGGTAATAATGTGGTTATTTTAGGCAATGTCTGTTTTTTTAGGAATAATGTCTTGTTTTAGGTAAAATTCTGGTTGTTTTAGATAAAACTGTGGTGGTTTTAGGTAATAACTTTTACCTTCTGTAGTAATAATCTCACATTTTAGGTAACAGTGTGGTATTTTAGGAAATAATGTCTTTTTTTTGACTGATAATCTTCTATTTTAGGTAATAATGTCTGGTTTAATGATAACAATCTCTTAGATTTTCCATAAGAGTGCAGGAGGTTTGGTAATAATGTGCTTTTTTTGGGTAATCCTGTGAATTTTTTGATAACAATGTGATTATTTTTCTTTTGTGATAACCTGCTTTTTTTGGTAATAACACGTTTTTTGGGGTAACAATGTGTTTTTTGGGATAATAACCTGCTGTTATCGCTAAGAAGGTGTATTTTTCTGCTAATAATGTCAATTTTAGGTAACAACACCTGCTTTTTCTCACCCTAACCATTTGGTTTTAGGGCATTAATGCCTGGTTTTGGTGCCATGGAGCCGGTGTAGGTAGAAAAAAAAAAAATAAAATTTAAACCCAGCCAAGCTGGGTTGGGACAGGATAATTTTGGGGGAGGAATGGTTTTTTTTTATTATTATTTTATTTATTTTTTGGGGGGAGGTTAAAATGTGGGTGTTTTGTAACTGTGTCTCTCTCACCTCTCCGGGACCGGGTTCCTTCCAGTGCAACTGCAGATCGAAGACCTGACCCGCAAACTGCGCACGGGAGACCTGGGCATCCCCCCTAACCCCGAGGACAGGTCGGGACCTCCCCCCCCTG
>NW_005055249.1:11448-14079 GCF_000277835.1 Geospiza fortis
GGGGGGGGAAGGGGAGCCAAGATTTAACCAAACCCGAGCGATTCTGACTCTTTTTTTTTTTTTTCCTTCCTCGCTGATAATTCTGATTTTTAATCATAATCTGATTTTCTCACCCCGACACGGCTCAGCTCAAGCGACCTTGACTCTTCCCTCCGGGGCTGCCAAAGCCGCGCGGCCCCCCCAGACAGGGACCTTTTCCTCCTAGAAACCGGGAAATTGGGCAAAAAAATACCGGGGAGAACTGGGCACCACCTGGGACAAAAGGAGCAGGAACGGGGCAAAGCCAGGGAGAAACAACAAAACCGGGCACAAAGGGGCCAAACCCTGACCCAGCGAAGGCCAAACCGCAGAGAAACGGCCAAAGAGGGGCCGCTGGTTTGGGGAGGGGGAGGGCTGTGCTCTGCTGGCCTTAATTGGGCACTAATTAACGCTCCCCCCCCAATTATCCCCTCCTGGGGGTGGGTGGGGGCAGTGGCACAGGGTGGCGATGAGGGGGGGTTTGTGGTGGTTTGGGGAGGGGGGGTCCTGACCCCTCCCCACCCCTCCACATTCCCCTGCCCATCGCCAACAGTGAGGGGAGGGAAGACCCCCCACACCCGGGGGCTGGGAGGGTTGGGGAGGGGGTTCTGGGGGCACAGCCCCCCCTCGAGGGGTCTGGGGGCCTCCCAGTGACCCCCCCACCCCCCGGAGCAGGTCTCCCTCCCCGGAGCCCATCTACAACAGCGAGGGGAAGCGCCTGAACACGCGGGAGTTCCGCACGCGCAAGAAGCTGGAGGAGGAGAGGCACAACCTCATCACCGAGATGGTGGCCCTGAACCCCGACTTCAAACCCCCCGCTGACTACAAGTGAGGAGGGACCTCCCCCCACCCTGATTTGGGGCTGGTTCTGCCCAGTCTGGGGTTCCCCCAAGGGTTTGAGCCTCGATTTTTGTCCTTCCCCAGGCCACCGGCGACGCGGGTGAGCGACAAGGTGATGATCCCGCAGGATGAGTACCCCGAGATCAACTTCGTGGGGCTCCTCATCGGGCCCAGGTGGGCACCCCGAGATCCTGGGGGGCTGGGAGGGCTCTGGGGCTGGGGGCTTCACCCCAGGAATGTGGGGAGTTCCTGAAAGCACTGAGGTGCTGCTGGGTCCCCATCCCAACACCTGCGGAGTCCCAGTATGGGTGACCCGTCGTGCTCCCTCAATCCCCCCTAACTAACAGAGAGTTGTTTAATGTTTAACGTTAATATTTAATGTTTAATTTCACAACCATGTCCTTAATGAGCCTGAACTCCTGATGAACTAGTTCTCCACTCCCCATAATATGGGTGTCCTGATGGATCTGTGGGGTCCCAACCTGAGTGTGAGGCCCCCCAAAATTCCCAAGCAGAATACAGAGAGGGAACCCAACCCTCCAAGGGTGAAGGAGGGCAGGTGGGATCTGTGAGAGCTCTGAGTGTCCCCCAGCAATCCCTGTGTGACCTGCCTGTCCTCGTGCCCCTTTTCCAGGGGGAACACTCTGAAGAACATCGAGAAGGAGTGCAATGCCAAGATCATGATCAGGGGCAAGGGCTCGGTGAAGGAGGGCAAGGTTGGCCGCAAGGACGGGCAGATGCTGCCGGGCGAGGATGAGCCCCTGCACGCCCTTGTCACCGCCAACACCATGGAGAACGTCAAGAAAGCCGTGGAGCAGGTTTGGGGGTGTCCCCAGGGGGTTTGGGGGGAGTCCTGGAGGTGCAGCCCCCCTGTCTGACACCTGCTGTGCCCCCCCCAGATCAGGAACATCCTGAAGCAGGGCATCGAGACCCCCGAGGACCAGAACGATCTGCGCAAGATGCAGCTGCGGGAGCTGGCGCGGCTCAACGGGACCCTGCGGGAGGATGACAATCGGTCAGAGGGGTCCCACCCACCCTAATTAATTTTAAAATAACGCCTCAGAATCCCTGAATAACCCTCATCCCCTCCCCAGCATCCTGAGGCCGTGGCAGAGCACCGAGACTCGCAGCATCACCAACACCACGGTGTGCACCAAGTGCGGCGGGGCCGGGCACATCGCCTCCGACTGCAAGTTTGCCAGGTGACCCCCAAAATAAACCCCCAGATCCTTGTGAGAGTCCCTAAATGTCCCCCCAAAACCCACCAGATCCTCCTGAGGTCCTCCCAAACCTTTTGAGATCTTCTGCTTGAGATCCCCCGTGAACTCTCTACAAACATCTCTGAGAGCTCTAATGTTCTCGAACCTTGAGGTTCCCTAAATCAGCCCCACACTCTCCCCAGATCCCTCAAAATCCCCTCTAAACTTCTCTGGGATTCCACCAAATCCTCAAAACCCTCTTGGGATCCTTCCAATCTCCCTGAGATCTCCCCTGAACCTCACCAAATTACCCTTAAATCTTCTCCAGCCCCTCTGAAATCCCCCAGAGCTTTTCCTTGGCCACACACAGGGACCAGAGTTGGGCTGGGGGAGGATTTGGGGGTGCAGCCCCCCCCAAGCTCACCATCCCACCATCGTTGCCAGGCCTGGGGACCCACAGTCTGCGCAGGACAAGGCTCGGATGGACAAGGAGTACCTGTCTCTGATGGCCGAGCTGGGCGAGGCCCCGGTGTCCGTGAGCTCCAACGCCGCCCACAACAATAGCCCCTTGTCC
>NW_005055249.1:14101-14573 GCF_000277835.1 Geospiza fortis
AACCCCTCTGTGAGCCCCCAGAACCCACAGACCCTCCCCTGAACTCCTGCGCCAAAACCAGCCCCTGGGCAGGTGTGGGAACAGTGAGTGACGCTCCACAAACACCTCTGGGAACCCCAGAATTCACTCAACTACCCCTGAACCCCCAGAGCTGCCTGACCCCACAACCTCCCCCCCTCCAAAACCTGCCCTGTGTCCAGCACCTGGTCAGGTGTGGGAGTAGCCCCTTCCCAGTGAGTGACCCCCCCAAAAACACCTCTGGGAATCCCCAGAGCCCACACACCTATCCCTGAGCTCCTGCCCCAAAAGCAGCACCTGGTTAGATGTGGGAACAGTGAGTGAGCCCCAAAAACAGCTCTGTGAGCCCCCAGAATCCTCACATCTACCCCTGAACCCCCCCAAAATCATCCAGACAGGAGTGGGGAGCTGTGACCCCTCCTGGCCCCTCCCACCCCCCTCCCCCCATGGATTT
>NW_005055249.1:14974-15682 GCF_000277835.1 Geospiza fortis
GAAAACGGGGTTTTTGGGGTGAAACAAGGGGTTTTTGGGGTGAAACAAGGGGTTTATTTGGGGGTGAAAAAGGAATTTTTTGGGGGGGGTGAAAAGTGGGTTTCTTTGGGGTGAAAAAAGGACTTTTTGGGAGTTTATTTGGGGTGAAAAAAGGGCTTTTTGTGGGTTTATTTGGGGTGAAGAAAGGAATGTTTTGGGCGTGAAAAAAGGGGGTTTTGGGGTGAAAAGGGGGGGAGTTGGGCATTCCCACCCTCCCCCTAAGTGGTGAGTTGAGTGAGAAATTGGGGTGGGGAAGATTTTTGGGGTGGGGAGGGGTGTTCAGGGAATTTTGGGGGTGAAAAGGGGGATTTGGCCACCTTTGTTCATTTTTAAAGATTTTGAGGTTAGGGAAGGATTTTGGGGTGAGGAGAGGGAATTTGGTGGCGCGGGTGGGGGGAGCTGTGGATTTGGAGATCGGGAGGATTTTGGGGTTAAAAGAGGGAGTTTAACCTTTCTTTTCCCAGGTATGATTTTGCATGTGAACCTGGGGAGGGAAGGGGATTTTGGGTGCTGATTTTTTTGAGGGTGGTGGGGTGTGGTTTTTGGGAGTGGGGATGTTTTTTTGGGGGGGTGGAAGGGGGTCCCCCCCATCCCTAAGGCCACGGTCTCTCATTCCCTCAAGATCAGTACCTGGGAAATGCGCCGGTGGGCTCTGGGGTCTATCGCCTG
>NW_005055250.1:0-280 GCF_000277835.1 Geospiza fortis
ACACCCACGCAGCGTGCCAGCCTCTTGCTGTGCAAAAAGCCTGAAATTGCCCGCAGAAGCAGGTTATTCCGTTTATCACAGGGAATTCTAAATGTTCTACACCAGGCTGTTCCCAGTCCAGACTTACTATAGCCCCAGCTGAGGTCCTGTACAGCCCCGCTAAACGAACCCGTTTGTTTCCTCTATCTATCCAGCAATTTACAGGATTCACAAACTCCCACGGATCGAGTCCAAACCACTGGGGCAGAGGAACCCTTGGGGTTCGTCGAGCCACGGTGGA
>NW_005055250.1:841-4277 GCF_000277835.1 Geospiza fortis
AGCCCGGTATGTTTATTGACAGCGCTGGACGCATGCAGAGACGCAGAGACTGCTCTCTTAAAAAGGGCATGCGCAACCCCTGTGAAGTCCAGTTCTTCTTTTATCTCGCTTTCAAATGCATATGCATACAGTTTCACAATAGGTTCATACACATTCATTTTACGAGTTTCGCAGTGACTTTTGCTGTTAGATTCTTCTTTTATCAGAAGGAATTTCTGGTGCCCTTGCCCTGTTCCACAGCGCCTCAGTCTCTTTATCACTCGTTTTGCTGTCTCCTGTTTATCTTCATGTCTTTTACTGAAGCAGCTTTTCCCTTTGGCCATGGCTTTACACAGAAAATCACTTTTAACCTCTTTTTTTTACTCTGGGGGTTTTACCATGTCTCACCTGAAATGGAGAATGTAAACCCTCCCCACCCCTCCGAATTGCTATAATTTTAAATTAAGGGGCTCTCAGGCACAAATATGGGAGCAGGAAATAACAGTTCTTTAATAGGGAAGAAAAAAAAGAATAAAATAAACAATGCAGTCCACTAGAACAACACTGACAGAGTCAGAACCCAACCTGACACCCTGTTGGTCAGGGTGTTGGTGGTAGTCCGATTGAAAATGTGGCTGCAGTCCTCTGAAGTATCAGGTGTGGTTCTGTTGGAGCAAGGAGGATCTGTAGAGAAGGATGTATTCTTTCCTCTGAAGATCCAGTGGAGGAAGAGGCAGCTGCTCTTCCTCTGGGGAATCTCGTGGAGAAAAGCTTAGCTGGTGTTCTAGAATCTCAGACTATATCTGGGTAGCAATGCTTGGCTCCTCTCTCTGGGCAGAGCATCTCACAATGGGATGTTATAGTTCTTATCAGTCATGCACTGATATTCAATAGTCTGTTATCAGCAGAGGTCCCCTCCCGAGGGAGGTGTGAATGTGGTCACTCAAAGAGAGAGATAAGGCAAACTGCTCACTTGACAAGGTAATCAGCCATACAGATGGTAATGGAAAACATCTTGCATGCAATCTTCAACAATTGCCCAACATTTTTAAAGCTTTTGCCACAGCAACTCCAGGTACTAATGTTGAGGCTGCGATTCTTTTTCCTTCATTCCAAAAGTTAATTTTGTCTTTGCTATCTGATTTGAATTGATGGATAAATCACTTACAATTAATCTTTCGGTCACGAATTAAGGCAATGTCAGGTGCTAGCACAGTAAGCCTCCCCAAGCGACATGGTCCCTCCTTAATGCAAGATGGAATGGCGGGCCATGCTCTGTCTCCACAAATGAGAAACCTCCCAGATGGTAACTGTAATGGGGAATCACTGGACCAGGAAAAGATGGGTGAGGTGTAGTTACACCAGATATTTCCATTTTTATAGACCGGATGATGTGGGGAAGCATCCCACTATGTATTTGGTTGCTCTCTTATAGCCTGAACCTTAATGACACTTCACATTAATTTGGGAGTCTTTTCAATGTAATGAAATTTAACACAAAAATCCATTCTTACAGAGCCCAAAATTTCCAATTCTTGGGTTTCTGGTGATATGTGCACTAAGTTCCTGGCCCAGTAATCCCAATTATCAGTGGGATTGTCAATCCATTCATTGTGGGGACGCAATACACGGATGGCATCCTTAGTTAGCTGCAACACATCTGTTGCTAACCCAACTAAACAGGTGGAAAAGAGGTTGTCAGGGGTGGCTACTGACAGACACAGGGTTTCCTGCTTGGTGATGTTAGCTAATGTAACCCAGACATTTTTCTTTGGCTGTGGGACTTCTCAGGTCTTAGCAAGGAGCATGGTATTGATCGCTATGAGTATAGCGAGCAGGAGTCCTTTAGGAGTCATGTCTGGTGGAACAACCTGCAGAAAAAACTTAGTAATGCTTAAGGAGTTAAGAAACTGGTGGTATTAATCAGCAATGGGTAGGAGGTGAGGGATGGCTATCCGCAAGCCTCAAGGTGTTTTTTCTATAGGTTCTTCACAGGGTTTTTCCTGTTGAGCTTCTTGGTGTTCTTTGTAGAGGCTGCAGATATGGCTTAATGTTCTTAGCTGGAACCCACTGAGATCCTTCACCTGTAGAGACACAAGCGTACCGTTTCCCCAAGGTAATCAGAAGAAAGGGTACTATAATTTGGCCTGTCTCAAGATCTTTAATTAACACTGTGGATCTCTCCTTTAACTGTGCCTGCGTTGTATAAGAAAAGTGCCTGATAATTGGGGGATTTGGCCCCATAAAGGAATTATTAAAAAAATTAAATACATATGTGGCCTTAGCAAGCCTTTTACTGTGGATAGGGTCTCTATTCCCCCTTTCTGTTGTTTCAGCAGGGATTTAATAGACCCTTTTGTTCTTTCAATAATTGATTGGCCTGTGGGAGAGTGTGGAATTGCTGCGTTCTCTGGGAGACATAGGCAGGGCCATTTTCTGTTTTTATTTCTTGTGGGATGCCTAGAGTTGAAAATGCTTGAAGGAAATGTTTAATAGTATGTTTTGCTGCTCTACCTATGTGAGCAGATGCAAAGATTGCTCCTAAGAAAGTGTCTATTGAAATGTATATATTTAAAGCAACTAAAAGACACATAATGGGTAATATTGCTGTCATAGTTTGACATGGGAGTTATTTAGGGAAGTGATGCAAAAAGCTTTTTGTGTAACTGACAGTCTGTTGAACCACTGAGAAGCTGAACACACCTCTGTGAAAGACACATGTTAAAGATGCAAGAAACCCTGGAACTTCCCCTTTCTTTCCCAGCTGGCAAGAAGGTAACAGGCCCTGGGCCCACTGGGTCCCATCCTGGAAGGGCCCAGGAAGCCCGTTGGGCCCTGTCCTGGGACAGGCCAGGAAGTCTCTGCCGCGGGGGGCCAGGTCCCACTCTGGGGGGGTCTGGGGGATGACAAGCCCCATTCTGGCTGGGCCAGGCCCCAGCAGTTGCCGGGAAGGAAGGCGGGGGGAGGCTGTGGAGCCCTGGTCAGAGCAGGGCTGGCCACGGCTGTTAAGATCTTGCCATTGAAATAAACAGGGCAGAAGACTTTTTCTCTTTTTAATGCCTTTATTAAAAGTGATCAGCTTAAAGTTGGGAGACTCCGTCGCTGCTCCCAGGGTGACTCGGAGGAGGAGGAATGTGCAGCTTTGTCCACTTAAGAGCGGAGCTGGGGGTCCCGTCCTCACAAGAGCAGTGGGCGCAGCCCTGTGTTATGACTTTCGGGTTATGCAGCCTCGGGGTCCTGGTTCCAGATGAGGTCTTTGCTCAGGGCGAGGGGCAACAAAATTTCTCAGCATCTCTGCAGGCTTGTTACTTTGTTCCTCACGTCCAGACATCACTCTGATTTCTTAATTCTGTGTTGGTTCATTGTTTCTGGGGTCCTTTCGGTAAGTTTGGTGGGGTAGCTTCCCACGGCATGCTGGTCTCGAGGCTATTTTGCATGCCCTCTGATGCCCCCCCCC
>NW_005055250.1:5776-10366 GCF_000277835.1 Geospiza fortis
GAAGCTGCAGGCTCTGCCAGGAAACCTCCAATTCCCTCAGGCAGAGCCATTAAGTGAAGCTGCCGGTCTCATAATTGGAATGTGAGACGAGAGTTTCTCCCTGGCTGGTATAAATCTTTACCTAAAGTTAGATTCCTTAATATATCTATTTTTATTATTAAAGCATGAATTAACTACCTACATTTATAACATAAGTGAACTGAAAAAAGACTATTTTAGAGATGGTAAACTGACTGGAAATCTTGGGTGTGGTTTCTTTACATTGTCAGTGGGAAAGAAAAGGTTGTGGGGGGAGGAGAAGTGTTCTGGAGGGTTTGTTTTGATTCTTACTACTTTTTTCCTTCTAGTTACTTTTAATAAAATTTTCTTTATACCCTCTTAAAGTTTTGAGCCTGCTTTGCCTTTCTCCTAATCCTATCTCACAGCAGAAAGTGAGTGTATTGGTAATTAGCCAACACCAAACCTACCACATTCTTTAGTGCATTGGCCAAGAAGAAAATTTTAAATTGGGGAAATCCTAAATTGGTGAACCTAAACCACAACATGAAATTGGTGTTTCTGCCTGGTTTCAAACTGAAACCACCACAACAAGCCTGCCCAAAGAAATTGTATTGGCCATGTATCAGTGATGAAGAAAGACCAGGACTCCGTGAGATGGTCAAAGAATCCGAATTGATTGAGGGCTACAAATGCTTATATTCTATTCTAGAAAGACTAGTAATGTTTTACTACAATGTTTGGGTTAATCATCACACAAACAAACTTATGCATTTTACAACATCTCTTGCTTGCAGAGCTTGATGTAATTTTCTTTTTCCCCCCCTCCCCCCGTAAGTCAGTCTGATTTAATCTTCTTACAATCTTGATTTAATCATCAAAGTTCTTTTTGCTCTTGACAAGGCATTTTGTCTATCAAATCTCTTATGCTAATAAGGTCCAAGGTACTCTCTGTTTTGTGTGCCCCAATAGCCACGTAGCACAACTACCTCTCAGCAGCTAAGAGCAAGCCACCTTCTCACTAAGCCCAGTGGGAAGCCAGCACCTCCCTGCATATGGGCAGTGAAAAAGCAAACTAAAAAATCTAACAGCTCCAACCAAAGCAGCACCAAGTTCCTACCCCTCAAACTTCAACAAAACTTCACAGCCACCCTGCCTTCTGATACTTCAACTATACAAAGGTTTTCATATTCCACAGACTCTAACAAATGAATAACGTGTTAAGAGTAAAACTATAGAAAGGGTATCACACAGGGGTTACAAAAATGCACAACTGTTTACTAAATATGCCCTACAGTTCATAGTACAATATTTATTATTGTTGGTTATGCTTACTAAAACCAAAATTAAAAAGTCTTTAATAGCTGATTCTGTTATAGTTACTAAGAAAGTATAACATTTCTGTTTCAAGTATGGGCTACTGTGTATTAAAAATATCCTAGAATGCATGTTACTAAGTTTATTCATAATACTTCTGTCATTACTACTTGCAATGCTACTAGATCAACCTAGGAAACGCAAAGAATTTACTTGTTCTAACATTCTAGATCCACTAAAGCATATGTAAAAACATTAATTTAGTAATATCAGAAGCAAATTTCAGTTACAAAGTTTTTTTTAACTGAGAATTTGCCACCTATCATAATTTTAAAAACTAAAGTCACTTGTTAAAGTCAATAACACATTTTTTAACTTCTAACAAAAAGAACAGTATATTACTTGCACTGTTACCATAATAACTGAAAATTAAAACACCTATATTTCTTTATTTATAAGTTGTTCATGTTAAAAAAAAAATGTTGCACTAGATATTAATAAAAGCTTGTTTTTAAAATATACCTCTTCCAACCAAATTCATGGCCCTCATCAAGCCAGGAAGCTGGCTAGTAAAGAAAAATATATTAGTAAACCTAGATGATTCTATACAAACGTTACAAAAACTAAACCCTTTTTCCTTGAGATAAACGTAGAGACTTTGTCCAGAAGAAGCCCTCCAAGTACTCATAGTGAAAATGAAACCCCTCAGTAATAACAAACCCTACCATATAATACCTTACCAATGCTATTCAAAAATCCATGTTTTGTTCCTATTTTTAGCTATAAATACAAAGAAAAGAGGAAAAAAAGTTGGGGTGAATGTACACCCCCTTTTAAGTCCTAGGTAATATCATGTTCTAATGTCTCTCAATTAATCATATAACAGTACAATAATCCTATGATAAATGCGTTTCAATGGACACCTGCCAGATGTGTCCAGCCTGCACTACATCCTACTAAGAACCACAGATGTCCCCTCAACACACATCACAGAGCCATGTAATCAAAACAATTAATAACTACCTCATAGAAATCTGGGACTCTTAAAGTAACAGTTCATATAAAGACTCTATTTGTTTACAAATTGTTTTATGTGTTTAGTCTCTTCTCACAGTTCTAAAGTTGAATGTTTCAAAGCTA
The DNA here is from genome assembly GCF_000277835.1 of Geospiza fortis. Lineage (NCBI taxonomy): Eukaryota > Metazoa > Chordata > Aves > Passeriformes > Thraupidae > Geospiza > Geospiza fortis. The sequence goes on from NW_005055250.1 coordinate 8,231, forward strand.
TAATTTCAGTTTAGAGTTAGGATATAACTTACATCTTTGTTTACAAATTATTTTTCCTTTTTACAAACTGTTTTTCAGTTTACAGATTGCTTTTTCTAGTAGTTAGGTTTTTCTTTAACAGTTTTAAGAGTTAAAAGGTGTCAGCGCAATGGGTCAGGAACTGGGTAATAAGTGACATAGACTACCAAGGCATTCACAGAAGGCTAATACGCTTTATTAAGAAACCCATGCTTTTTACATCCTAGTTCGCTACAGGTGGACCTGATTGGTCCTTTAATTAAAACACCATCACCATAGGCTAATTAAGAAACCACCCTTTGGTAAACAACCTTATGGGCAAAACAGCTTATTACAGAACACCGGGTGCAGATTGTTTAGAATTCTTTTTCTCCAGCTCCCTAAAGCTTCCCAGGCCGATTCTGGGAAAACTTATCTAGCTTCTCTCTCTATGACAAGGGAGCTGCCACCACAAAAAGGTTTATAGTTTTTAGAGATAAGTTGTAACTTGTAACCTAAGCATTAAGCCTGTGACATGCTATCCTGTGTTCTTGCCTAACAGATCCTAGACATCACTGCTGCAGCTTCAGTCATAAATAATCTCATACAAATTAAACCCATGCTGTTTTCTGTCACCCCGTTTGCAAGGGGCCCTTGCAAATAGGTAACAGAAAACAAGTTACAATTTTAATAAAGACAGAAGGGTGAGATGGTGCCATAAATGAGAAACCCAGGCCAGTTCCATAAACCGGCCCCTGGGCTGACTGACAGGGGTGCCATCCAATGGTGCAAGCATTTCACTGGTTCAGGACCTAGGGGTCTGTAGTGGTTTTGGTTTGCTAATTTGAGATTTTCCCTAATTTTAAGGTTTCTCAGTTAACATAGTAAAGAGTGTGGTGGGTGTCAGTGTTGGTTAATCACTAATGTATTCACTTCTTGCTGTGAGATAGGATTAGGAGAAAGGTAATGTAGGTTTAAAACTTTAAAAGGGTATAAAGAAAATTTTATTAATAGTAACTAAAACCAAAAAGTAGTAAGAATTAAGATAAACCTTTTAGAACACTTCTCCTCCCCCACAACTTTTTCTTTTCTACCAACAATGTAAAGAAGCAAAACTTAAAATTTCTAGTTAGTTTACTACCTCTAAAATAGTCTTTCTTCAGTTTATTTAGGGAGAGAAGTCCCTCTTGTTAATGTTATGGAGACTGTTTTACAAGAGGAAAAACAGTTCTCTTGTGGTTCTCAATTTGGTCACGAATAGTAGTTGTTCGGGGAAAATCTGCTATCGTGAAGCCCTTTTCATTTTCTATAAGCCTTTTCACAGCTTGTTGATGGGTTATGTTGATTTATGGGGTATTGTTTTAAATATGAGCTGGTTAAAGGTAAAAGTTTTCATAATCTATTTTTGAAATCATCTTCAGCTCTGGGAACAGAGATCTTCTTTTGGGGATACCAGTCTATTCTTCTTTCTTTCTTTGTTTAAACTTCTCATGGGATCACAGCTACTTTATTTGTTTACTTTAGTTTGGAGACCTTTGCTTGATATCAATTTGAACTCTTCATCTCTCCATAGTTTTATGTGTTATAGGGAAAAGAGTTTTTTTCTGTAGTTTACAAGAGGATTTCGGCTTTAAAATTAAGGTATCTCCTTATCTTTCTTATCTGGAACTTAACATTTTTCTCACCGATCATGATATATTCATGTTGTTTCTTTATATGCTTGTATCTTGTTCCTTTTTCTTACTTGAGGGAGGATTGAAGTATTGAAAGGGTTAATATCTTGTCTGGAGCTTGTAGATGGTCAACCTGACCCTGGTCCAGTCCGGTTGGGTGTTATAGACAGTGGGAGTTGTGGTTGGGGGACTGGTTTGGATCTAATTAGTTAGGTTAGAACTCAGTAGTAGTAGTAGTAGTAGTAGTAGTCCGGGGGTGTGTGTGGGGGGGGAGTGGTTTCTCCTTCCTCCTGCCCGATGGTTGTGGGTAACTTTTATAGGAGTAAAATCCCAGCGCTGACCCAGGGTTGCTCCCAGGGCCCAGCGGACTCAGCTGGGTCCCGGGCTGGGGGGGGTTGTAGTAAGCAGTCAGATGTTAGTAATGCTTGCCCATCCGGCCCCGCGGCCCCCCCCCCCCTCTACCCAC
>NW_005055250.1:10776-15642 GCF_000277835.1 Geospiza fortis
CGAAACTCGTAAAATGAATATGTATGAGCCTATTGTGAAATTGTATGCATATGCATTTGAAAGGGAGATAAAAAGAAGGACTGAACTTCACAGGGGTTGTGCATGCCCTTTTAAAGAGAGCAATCTCTGCGTGCGGCCAGCGCTGTAATAAATACATACCGGGCTTTTACGACCATCGTAAAAGTTGTGGAGTTTTTTTTTTCTTTCTCTGCGCAACATACAGTCTGAGATTCTGGAACACCAGCTAGGCTTTTCTCTACGGGATTCCCCAGAGGAACAGCAGCTGCCTCTTCCTCCACTGGATCTTCAGAGGAAAGAATACATCCTTCTCTACAGATCCTCCTTGCTCCAACAGAACCACACCTGATACTTCAGAGGACTGCAGCCACATTTTCAATCGGACTACCACCAACACCCTGACCAACAGGGTGTCAGGTTGGGTTCTGACTCTGTCAGTGTTGTTCTAGTAGACTGCATTGTTTATTTTATTCTTTTTTTTCTTCCCTATTAAAGAACTGTTATTTCCTGCTCCCATAATTTTTTGCCTGAGAGCCCCCTTAATTTAAAATTTTAGCAATTCAGAGGAGTAGAGAAAGTTTACATTCTCCATTTCAGGGGAGGCTCCTGCCTTCCTTAGCAGACTCCTGTCTTTCTAAACCAAGACAACTTCCCTCTTTTGTTTAAATCCTTTATATGTTCTAAAGCTACGGTTTAAAATCCCTAATACAAAGCAACATTCTAAAGCTATAAGTCAAAGGTTCTTATTAAAAAACAGCTTAAAACTTATAATTGTTAATTGCAAACAAACGATTGGTTCAAAGGCCTTCTTCCATGCTTTACTTTCCTCGGTTGTTTACTAGAACTCATCTTTATAACTGTCCCATGGCCGTGTTCCACACATTTCACAATTACAATTACACAGGTTACCTTTATTTACCTGACACGAAACACAACTTTGTATTTCACATCAGGTTTTTTTCGTCTTTTAATCTGTTTTTCACAGAAGCGTGTCCAACTTTCCAGTGGTTAGAAGCTTTGTATCACTCTTCTAAATGTTTCTCATGCAAAACCATGACAGGGGCGTAAAGATCAGAATAATGGCTACCTAGGCTCGAGCTCGAGAGTTTTGAATTGCCTATAAAAGTAAGCTCTGAACAATAAAACACGCTGTTTGCTGATGACCAATGGAGGTTTGTCGGGTGTGTCTGTCTCCGATGCTTGACCACTGCAGTAACAGACAATTACATGAATAACTGATACCGTTCAAATTTTTTCCCTAAATTGTTACTTCAAACAGTCCTCGAGATGGCTGGTGGAAGCTTGACTTGACTTTTTGGACTTCTTGGTGCTTTTCTGGTTACTTTTCAGTCTCTGCTTAAGAGTCAATTTTGTCTCACCCAGTATGGTTGTTATGGTCTATTCTTTGAGTTCTTTCACTGGGGTTCTTAATTCTGTCTTAGAGAGTATTCTGAAAAAGAGAAGCAGCAGAGGTCAGGCAATCTTCTTGTCAGCCTGGCTAAAACTGTAATGTTGGCTTATGAACCATTGCAGGCAGGGGTCTCTTGGCCATTACATCTGGCAGAGACACTGCAGTTATCTTAGTTGAGTCTACAAGGAAAAAGAAAGCTATTAGCATCTAATTAACAGGTGGGTTTATCTAGGTTCTGATTTCTTGTAGTAGCAATGTTCACTAGCTTACACACACATGCCTAATCTTTGGTTCTCAAGGTCTCTAGGATGCTTCAGGCTTGCCTGCCCTGGAAAGACTTGAGTGTCTGCCACTCTAGGCTGTGGAGATGTGCCAGTGGTATGGGCGTCTCCTAGGACGAAAGGAAATGCTGTGGCTTTGTGCTGGCAAGTGAAAGGCACAAGTAGCAGCTGTCACTGATCTGTTTTTTTTTATTGTTACCGATGAGGGACACTGCTATATTCACACCATGGTTTACATGCAGGATGGGAGAAGGTGACTGTGAGAAAAGTGACAAATAGGACTGCCAACTACTGAAAAAGGCAAAAGGGGTCTCCCCCTTGGTCAAGATAGAGAACAAACAAACAAAGTGTGTATACACTGCCCAGGTGGTCCAAAAACTCCTGTGGGAATCAAATTAACAGATGAATCAAGCAATGTTACTGTGTTGGAGGTTGCCAGGTCCATTCCTGCACTGCCTGGGGTGGCTGGTTGTAGGTTGGTGACGGTCTGGCCAGGGCTGCCTGTGGTCTGGCGAAGGCTGCTTGGGGTGGCACTGGGCTGAGGCTTGGTCCGCTCTGAGGCATCGGCTGGGACATCTGTGTCTTTGCATGGTGCCATTTGCGCTTCGGCTCCGGTTTTTGATTATCAGACTTCCTTCAAAATCATACTTGGACTGACATTGATTAGCCTTCCCTTACGGCACCGAGGGCAAATACTGGGAGTTTTGGATCTGGCCTCCCCCTTTTGGAAACAGTCCTTTTTCAAATGCCGAGATTTCCTGCAAGTCTGGGGGTCCACCTCCTTAAGAGTCTTTTTCTTTATTTGCATTCAGTTATCATGAGGGTCAGGAGGAAAGGGATCAGTCTCATAACGACACGTGGAGAGAGACTCTAAAACTCAAAGACAAAATGAGTTTTAAAGTAGGTATGTTTTTATTCCGCTGGACGCATGGTGATGTCTCCACAAAGACATGCGTACCCCCTGTACACTCACGTTTTATTTTATCCCCTAGAGTGCTACATATGCATCAAGTTTCACAATAGAACATTTCCTGGCTCCCCTCCCTCTCTGCTTCGTATGCTAATCATCTTATCAGTCCTTTGTGCTTGCAAAGTTGTCCCTGGTGGTCGTCTCAGGGGTCTTGGGGGTTGTAGGGGGTGAAGTAAAGTTGTCTTCCTCAAAGTTGACTTTTTGACCCTGCTGCCTTGCACATGCTTATTGATCTTTTTGCCACTGTCCAAGCCAGAAGTCCAGATTCATCTGGTTTCAGGGGCCCAAGGAGCCTCATTATCTCAGTCTCCTTGCATACTGTATCCTGTTCTTGATAAACATCCTTCCCCTTATCAGGCATCCTTTCATTCTTTCTTGCTGTTTTGCACATAGTCCTTTCCTTTCTTATGCAACCAAGGACGCAGCAAACAAATATTAATGTCCATCATCTATGTGGCTATTCTTAATCAATACCTTCTAATTTCTGTGATTAATATATCCTCTAGTTTCTGACCCCATGTTTTAATAATCTGAATATGTCAGTCCTGGATCAACAGGCTCCCCGTCCTCCTCACTGCTAAAGCCTTGGTGTGCGATACAAACTGCTAACGACCATGAGAAAGGATGCTTTCCCCTCCTTTGTTTGGGCCTGGGCAAGGTTGATGGCTGTGGCCACTCTTCAGTATCAGAGGTGCCAGTTTCAAGTGGGCAGGGAGAGTCAGAGCGAAGAGAGACAGAGTGAGGCAGGGGGCCAGTGGTATCTGCAGAGGATACAGCCTGAGTCTGCTCTTGCTTTTTCAATGTCTTATAAAGTATTCTCCAGGACAGGAGTAAAAGTGACTTAAGGTCCTGCTTTAAGATGGGGGAATCATGCTTGTCCAGAAGGACGAGCGTGATTTCATAGACGTCTCTCTCTTTGGACATATCCTTTCCCATATTTTTAGTTCCCCTGGCTCTCCTGTCAGTTGCAGCAGACAGGCTGATTGTGGGCCCAGATGCAGTTTTCTCACCATCACGATCAGTTCCAGGAGCATGCCAACTGCCACCAGTCAAGCCGGGTCTTCTTCCTCCATGGAGGCACCGATTGTTTGTGATGGAGAGAGACGGGGAGACTGATTCAGTGATCAGACTCCGATTTTATTGTGGGATACAAACGCTTATATACAATTTTAGGGAGACTAGTAATGTGTACTACAATGATTAGGTTAAAATCACATACACAAATTTATGCATATAAAAACATGTCTTGCTTACAGAGTTTAATGAGAATTTCTTTTTCCAGTAAACCTGTCTGATTGAATCTTCTTGCAATCTAGGTCTAATTTTCAAAGTTCCATTTGCTTTTGCCAAGGCATCCTGTTATCAAATCTCTTATGTTAACCAAGTCCAAAGTCCATCGTCTGTCTCGTGTTTCCCAACATTCCAACACCTATGAGTAAGAAAGTAGCCAGAGAGAGAGAGAGAGTGAGCAAGCAAGAACAAGTACAATACAGGATTAGAATTCATGACTTTTTGAGCCCTAGCAAAGGACCTAACCCACTGCGCCACCCCTGGCCCAAGGCTAACATTTATCACTGCAATGCTAAAACTCCACTTTTTCTGAGAGCGTCCTCTCCTACTCTAGCAGATGAGACGGAGAGCAAAAGCAGGCCTACCTGGACCCCTGGGGTCCTTCCACACTAAATAAAACTACAGGAGATCTCTTAACACCTAACTCAGGTGCTATAACAGAATATCACATTTATTCAATTACTCACATGTCTCTGTGCTAGATACGAGGATTCTTGGGCTCTGATACCTTCTGGACAGCAGCTGGGGCCTGCCTCAGAGTGCCGGCAGGAGTTGGGGGGGCAGGAGCTGGGTGTTCCTCTGGTCCGGGGGGTTTTCCAGATGCCTCACTGTCCCATCTGGGGTGCCACAACTGATGCCTAAAGAGGCTGACCTAGAACAGAGACTAGACAGAGTTAAAAGAATAAAGTAGTTATTTATTAAAAGATCTTAAAGGATACACCTTGGGCAGTACAAGAACCTGGCCAGGACTACAGCCAAGATGGACCAAAGATGGTCACAAGATGGATGACCGGTCACGAGTTTTCACACTTTTATAAGTTTTGGTCCATTTACATATTGGGGTTAATTGTCTAAGTACAGCTTCAAGATATGAAGTCCCATCCTCCTGGTTTGCT
>NW_005055251.1:0-2356 GCF_000277835.1 Geospiza fortis
CTACAAGTGCCCAGATGTTGCCACTACATCACACCCAAAAGCACACCGGAACCAAGAAGCTCCAGCACCACGAGGTACAGTCCCGTCCCCAGCACCATGGCAGCTACAACCAAAGCCCTAACAAGCTAAGGAAGTGCCTGCAACCCTGCGAACGCCAGCTCCAGCCCCTTCGATGTTCCAAGCAAAAAATATTCCCACTCCTTACCCGGTAATGGAGGTAAAACAAAAGGCTCTAGTTTGTGGAGATATAGAGGGGGCTGAACTAATTTCTGTACCCATGTGTTCACCATCATCAGAAAACTGGCAACAGAGTGAGGGAACAGTTACAGCATTCCCAGTGGTGTGAGGTAATGGGATAACACCTGACAAATACATACCCTTTAGTTGGCAAATCCTCTCAGAACTATGCCAAATGGCTGCTAAGCATGGGTTAGGATTGCCTACTGTTGCAAATATGCTTAGATTTATTACTGCTAGTGAACTAACCCCCATGGAAGATCCACTAACCCAAGCATGTTTGAGCCCCTTTATTCTAGCCTAAGCAGAGGATTTAGCAATGAAGAAGCAAACAAAAAATCCTAACAGCTCCAGTCCAGACAGGAAGCTTCTACCAATCAAACCCCAACAAAACTTCACAGACACCCTGCCTTCTGACATTTCAACAAAAGGAAAGGTTTCATATTCCAAAAACTATAATAAACTGATAACATGGTGAAGGTAAAAATATGGAAAAGGTACCACAAAAGAATTACAAAATTGTACAACTGTTTGTTAAATATGCCGTAAAGTTCATAGTACAATACCTGTCATTACTACTTACATTTATTAAAATCAAAATCTCTAAGCCTATGATAGCTGTTTTTACTAAAGTTATTAAGAAAGTATTTCATTTAAGAAAGTATTACATTCCTCTCTCAGGCATGGGCTGCTGTGTATTAAAGAGATTGTAAAATATATATTTATAATTCGTCTCTTATTATTCCTAATAGCCCTGCTTGCATTATTTCTACATAAAACCTGAAGATTCAAAGAATATAATCATCTTAACATTCTAGGTCCATTGACACATACACAGAATATTAATTTACTAACTTCATAGGCAGATTCAACTACAAAATCACTAACTCCTAACAAAAAAAAAGTAGATTGCTTACAGTGTTATTCATGTTAACACAATTTTCTTGCACTAGAATACTGTTCAAAACTAATGCTTTGTTCCTATTCTTATTTACTATACAAAGAAAAAAGGGGACAAATGGTTGGGGTGAATGCATACCCCCTTTTTGAGTCTTAAGTAATATCATGTTCTCATGTTTTACAATGAATCATGTAACAGTACAATGATCCTATGATAATTCAGCTGCCTAAAACCAAGATAAACGCATTACAATGAACACTGGAAAACACAGACACCAGCTGATGTCCCTTCATCAGATATCATGAAGCCATGTAACCAAAACAACTGATAACTACCTCATAGAAATCTGGGACTTTTGAAATAACAGTCTGTATAAGGACTCTGCTCATTTTCAAATTGCCTTATCTGTTAAAGCTTAGTTTTTTTATTACAGTACCAAAGTTGAATGTGTCAAGATTTTCTAATTTCAGTTCAGAATTAAGATATAACTTACAGCTTTGTTTACTAGCTAATTTTCATGTTAGACTGTTTTCTGTTTACAAATTGTTTTACTAGTCTTCTGTTTACAAATTGTTTTACTAGTCTTCTGTTTACAAATTGTTTTACTAGTCTTCTGTTTACAAATTGTTTTACTAGTCTTCTGTTTACAAATTGTTTTACTAGTCTTCTGTTTACAAATTGTTTTACTAGTCTTCTGTTTACAAATTGTTTTACTAGTCTTCTGTTTACAAATTGTTTTACTAGTCTTCTGTTTACAAATTGTTTCGCTAGTAGTTAGACTTTCTTCAACAGTTTTAGGAGTTAAGTAGCTTGTTGCTGTTAAAATAAGCTACGACTTATAAACACTAAGAAATTCCTACCTACAGACTCTAAACCAATATACTGCATCTTCACTAATATATGTCATGCAAATTAAAACCATGCTGCTTTTCTGTCACCCTGTTTGCTAGGGACTCCTACAAATCGATGACAAAGAACAGATCTCAATTTTTAGTAAAGGAACAGGGTGAGATGTAGCATTAGCATTAATCCAGTTATAATAAGCAGCCCAGCTCAGCTCCATGAACCAGCCTCTGGGCTGACTGACAGAAGCTGACAGAGCCAATGGGAGCTCTCCTAAAATACAAGCATTTGACTGGTTAAGAGTCTGTGGGGTGTAGAGTTTAGACCAATGTCTGTGAAGCACCGGGAGTTTTGAATTGTCTATAAAAGGGTGTC
>NW_005055251.1:4312-10361 GCF_000277835.1 Geospiza fortis
GGGAAAGAGCAACAGAGTGCCAATTGCCACCTTGACAATGCACCACTGGCAGTATTGGACCAATAGAGATGCTGTGATTCCCATCCATAAGATGATCCGTGAGCTGGAGAGCCAAGGGGTGGTCAGCAAGGCCCACTCACCCTTCGACAGCCCCATCTGGCCTGTGTGCAAATCTGAAGGGGAATGGAGATAGATTGATTGTGGACTATCAGTCCTTGAATGAAGTGACTCCACAGTTGAGCGCTGCTATGCTGGACATGCTGGAGCACCAGTACAAGCTGGAGTCCAAGGCAGTGAAGTGGTATGCCACCACTGATATCACAAAGGCATTTTTCTTCATTCCTCTTGCAGCAGAATGCAGGCCTCAGTTTGCCTTCACCCGGAGAGGCATGCAGTACACCTGGAACCAACTGCCCCAGGGGTGGAAGCACAGTCCTACCATCTGCCATGGATTGATCCAGACTGCACTGGAAAAGGATGAGGCTCCAGAACATCTGCAGTACATTGATGACATCATTGTGTGGGGGAACACAGAGACAGAAGTATTTGAGAAGGGAGAGAAAATCATCCAGATTTTTTTGGTAGCCAGTTTCGACATCAAAAAGAGCAAAGTCAAGGGACCTGCTCAAGAGATCCAGTTCCTGGGAGTGAAATGCCAAGACGGACAGCATCAGGTTCCCACTGAGGTCATCAATAATATCACAGCAATGTCTCCACCAACCAGCAAGAAGGAAACGCAGGCTTTCCTAGGTACCTTAGGCTTTTGGAGAATGCATCTTCCTGAGTACAGCCAGATCGTGAGCCCTCTCTACCTGGTTACCCGCAAGAAGAACAATTTCCACTGGGGTCCTGAACAGCAGCAAGCCTTCGTCCAGATCAAGCAGGAAATCACTCATGTGGCAGCCCTTGGCCCAGTCAGGACAGGACCAGAAGTGAAGAACATGCTCAACTCTGCAGCCGGGAACAACGATTTGTCCTGGAGCCTTTGGGAGAATGTGCCTGGGGAGACTCAAGGCCGACCACTGGCAGGGGCATGAGGGTGTTTTTGTTATTTCAGACTCCTCCTTAGGGAAAGGAGTTACAAAGTGAAATCCCTGCAGGGAAAGTTGTTTGAGCCCTGTGATGTGGTTACACAATGGGGTGAAGGCTATGGGAAGGTGGGAAAGTAGCTGGACTGCATGGGATGCTGAAGGTATTAATTAGCTTTTACCTTGAAAAAATGGCAGGGAAAAAGAAACCCTTTGCAGTTTGTGTTTTTGGCTGATTTAGGCAATGAGTTTAGTACTAAAAATTCTGTGGAAGTTGCCATCAAGTTCATAAGAGCTACTTATAGGAAGCAGAGGCAACTTTTGAGAAGTGTGAATTTGTTTGTCCAGCTTAAGCTTTCCTAATTTCAAGGCATTCGGGTGGCCTCTGGTTCCCTGTTTGATGTGTTTGGTTGATTAGCTTTTTTCTATGAGATGGTCCCCTTTGGCAGATAACTAATTGCCTGGCTTAAAGGTTTGTTGGGAATTCCTTTGGCTGTGGTAGGTTGAAATGCAGGGAGGCTGCTGTGCTTGGCTGCTTGGTTGCTTTCTGTGGAGAACTTAAAAAGCATCATGTAACTTTCAGTGTTTTTTGGAGAAAGCAGGGCAAGAGAGTTGGTTACAGAATGGGCTTGTCTGCTGGGAGCTTTTAGCCCTGTAAGCACCCATGAGATGCAGCTATGTGCGAGGGCCAGGAGAGGGTTAAAAGCAGCAGTGGGAAATGCCCTTTGGAGGTGGCTGCTGCTTGAGCTGCTGAGCCCTGGGCCAGGCTGTGGGGCACTGCTGCTGCCCAAGACAGATGTCAGGAGCATGACCCGAGCACAGCCCAGCCTGGCCTGGCTCCACTGGTGGTGGATGACAGGGGGCCCAGAGGGACGCTTTCCTGGCGGAGGGGACGAGGGGTGTGAGGGATGTCTGTGCGGGCTGATCCCTACACAGGCCTGCTGTGATCCCTCTGCCTCCAGCAGAAGTTAAAGCTGCCCAGCCATGGGCAAAGAAATGGTGCCTGGAGGGGGGGGAACTCACAGGGACAGAGGGGCATGTGAGACCTCCCTTAGACATCCCCTGTTCAGGAAGCTCCTGAAGGTCAGATGAAAGTCAGGACAGCCTTGGGTTTGTTCAGTTTTGGTTTGGTGGTATGTTTTTGGGGTTTTTTTTTCACTGGGACAAAGGCTAGTTAATTTTTCTTGCCAGGAGGAGCTTCTTTCCTTGTCTCAGCTCTTTCTTGAGATGTGATGGTTTTGCAGCCAAAATTTTGTATGCTGGCTCCAGTATCTGATGCTTTTGTTGTCCTGGTGACTATTTCCTATTGTAAGTGGCTTTTTGAGTTCTCAGGAACTGTGTTCAAAGGTACACAAGTATTTCCTAATCTATGGAATTTTCTTATGATTTTTCTTTCTGTTTGGTTTCATGGAGCAAGATTGGTTTTTGTTTCCATGCTCTTCAGTTCAGCATAAACGGGAGGTGTATTGAGCCTCACACAGCAGGTGGTGCGAGTGCAGAGTTGTTCACTGAAATTAGTTGTCTGAAGAATAGAGTATTAAATCTCTTTTAGCTTCTCTTGGTACACTGTGAGAATGTGCTGTTCTTGTGTATGTGGGACTTGGGCCACACTTGTGGAGATGTAAAATAACCACTTGGATTGCTCTGGACATGTCATGGGAAGTGTGTGTCAGGAGAAGCCTCCTGTGGATAAGCTGCTGTTCTCTTGTAGCTCTGCAGCAGTGCTGAGTTTGGCAGAGTGGTTGAAAGCTTTGTGAGAGCAGAGCAAGGAAGGGACAAATCAGCTCCAGTAGGGTGAGGAGCATCTGCTTCTATTTGTGGGAGCCTGAACCCACCAGTGAAGCCAAAGCCTGTGGCCATAATGAAGGGTAACAATTGTATCTTTATTTCCTCTCAAGGTCTCTGGCAAGTGTGGGACAAGAAGTGAAACAAAACTTCTTGGGGCCCTGACAGAGAGAGAAGCAACAAATGACGTTAGGAGAGTTTCTGAGAGTGCCTGTTGGTGTCTTGTTTGGTACTGTCCCTTAGTTCCCTCTGGAGGCATTTCCAGGCGATGTTCAGGCAGTGCCACGTCTGTGCCCAGCTGGGCGCAGGTGTTTGCCCCTTACCAGCTCTGGTAATTGAGAGCTGCATCTGCCTTGCTGGTGGCAGAGGAGGCATCAGCCCTGGCATGGTCTGAGACTCCTGGTCTGGGAAAAGAGAGAGAAGAGAAGGGAGGATGAGAGCCCTTTGAATGTGGAAGGCGAATGGATTGATAACCAATAGGAAACCAAACAGTAAGAACTGCGTAACTGTTGGAACTCTGACGGCAGAAAACTTCAAGCTTTCTGAATTTAAGGGGGCCTATCCTGAAGTAAACACCTCGTTTGACCTGAGACCTTGGAAATGGCTTCAAAAGTTGAGTGATAGCACAGAAACAGTGTGTGCATAGTTTGGATAGTATTGTGTGATCTCACAGGGTGAAAAAACTTAGATTTGGGATTTTAGTATATGGTGATATATGGGAGCCAAGATGGAGAATTTTTGTGTGTCGGTTAGATGTCTTTTTTGCACCTTCTTCCTTCTTCTTCACGAATCTGGGTGGTTTTCTTTAATTGGGTGAAAGATGTCCACTTTGCGGGCTTTGGGTGATCATAATTGGGTTAGAAGCATAAATAATATAAATTTCAACTGTTTACTGGATAATTGGGACTTAAATAGCCTTGAATAGACACCATTTTAGATCACTTTCTCGACTTGTTAGAGAGAGCTCACATCTCGTGAGTTTGTAATAGATAAGGATAATAAACTTCAGAGTGAGACTCCAAAAACAATGTTTCCTGAGTTTTATTCGCCCTGACCTTGGAGCTAGAAAGAGCCTGGTATTCCAACATGTAACTTGCAATGGAGGAGCATTGAACCAATGAATTTTGCTGGGTTTTGACTGCATAAGTCTGTGAAAAAAACAGTAAAGATCCTGTGCGATGGAATGATTTTCTCTGCGCAAGATGGGCAATGTGGAGATTAAACTGTGGGAATCCTTAAAATCAGAGGGTTTTGGGAAAGCTGCAAAAGGCAGGCCTCAGAAACAGCAGAACTGCAATTAGAGCTAAGCAGTAGCCATAAGATTTGTCAGCAGAAAAAGTTATATGAGAAGGACAAATAGAACAATGGTCTGTGTATTAACGCTTGGCTAGAACAACTCCCTAAGCTACAGAAAAGTATATCTAGCAAGATATTAGGAAGTTCAAAGTTTAATAATGGAGCTCTGTGCATTGTGTTTTAAGGTTTACAAGCAGGTATCGTATTCAAAATAAGCAAGCATTGTTTTAACCAAAGGTACGTGTGCTTATAGTGGTTGGATAGAACTACTGTCAATATGCTTTTGCTTTGTGTGATTGGTCAAAAAAATTTTAAAGTGGGTTATTAACATTGAGTTCTTCGGTTGCTGCCGAGGATGTGAGCTGCTGGCATCTTCCCATTGTCATAACCATGTAATGAGACTGATGCTGGAAAATAAACAGCTTGAGACATGTTCCACACCAGTCCCGTCCTGTTCATGATTTGTACATAGACCCTTGGCCAGCAATAGAAAAGATTCCTGTTGCACATCCTGGCCAGAAGAAAGTCATGCCTTGATTCTCTAATGCTAAAAAAATGTTGCAGGGTTTTTGCTTCTCCCGCAGTTTTGGTGACACAAGCTGCCTTGTATCTTGGATTCAGCTTGGTTTTGTATGCTTTACTGTTCAAAAGATCAAATCCAGATTTCCAGGGATATAAATGAGCCCAACTCCCCAGTAGCCGGTGGTGACATAAAGCAGGTAGCAGAGAGGAGATGCAGGAGAAATGTTCCCTGAGAATTTTGAAGTTTAAACAGGCAGCAGAGTTCTGTAATAGGGATGTGCTCATGTTCTTTTAAGAAATAAATACTCAATGTTTATTGAATAAATGCTGCTCAGTCCCTCTCCCTGTTCTCTGTCCTACTTTTTGTCTCTCTCTGTCTCCCTCCCTGGCCACATCTTTCTTTATCTTTCCTTCTTTCTTCCACTTCTTTTTCCTTTGTCCTGCACCATGACAGTATTTCTTTGTCCCCCTCACTGTCCTTTTGCCTGTACCTGTCTGCACCTGCTGCCCAGTCTTTCTCCCTCATTGTACTCTTGTCTTGATAAGCCTCTGTCCTGCTGGCCATGCCTCTCTTTCTCCATTCCTCTCCTGTGCCTTGCCCGCCTTCCCCCCACCTGCACATGCCATGGTCATTCCTTCTCTCAGTCCTTGTTTCCCTCTTTGTCTCTGTAACCCTTTATCCTTGCCATGTGTTTATCACTCTGTCTTTTTCTCTGTCCTTCTCCATGCCTCATTTGTGTTCCTTTTTATTCTCTGTGGCTCTGTGGTGCTTCCTGTGCCATTGTTTCTCACTGGACCCTTGTGTTCCATTCCCTGTTCCTGTTCCTTTTTAATTCCTCTCTGTCATGCTGTCCATCCCAGTTTTTGGTTGGTTTGTTTGTTTTCACAATTCGTATTAGCTGCGCCTTCCACCTAGTGTTTGCATTCCCCCACTGAAAAGCAAACTATTTTATCTATCTGAGTCAAGAGGTAATGCAGAATAAGGCATCTTTAAGATCAAGCACTATGAACCATTTGTATTCCCTTTCCTGTGCTGTCAAGAGTATGTACAGATCAGCTACAATTAGAGGAAGACCAGGTTCTTTCTATTAATGGCCCTTAAATCTTATACTAATCTATAACTGGTAATATCATTGTGTTATATTCTGATTCAGACTTTTTCAACCAAGACAATAACCCATATTCTAAAAATTTTTCTGTAAATTTCTCCAACTTTCTCCTTGCCTCTCACTTAATAGGATATTGTTTTTGCTTTACTAGTATGTTGATTTGGTGGCATGGCCTGTTTTTTTGGCAGCAGGGGAGGGCCTCAAAAGTGGCTTCTGTGAGAAGCTGCTAGAAGCTTCCACCATGTCCAACAGAGCCAACCTCTGATGGCTCTGAAGATGGTAATGCCTCTGTGATAACAGTTAAGAAAA
>NW_005055251.1:10460-15600 GCF_000277835.1 Geospiza fortis
GTGGGCCACGGCCTGTGTGGTGGTGGTGAGGCCACCTAGCCGGCGAGGGAAACATGGTGAATGACTCCCCAGGGTGGAACCTAGATGAGATTAATGTCTGAGCACTGCAGAATTCTCCAAGAATTTTGAATTGGTGGAACTTGTTGGCAATGCTACCTACGGGCAGCAGTTTTTCTTCTAGTCAGAGAAGAGGAGGAAGTGAGGACATGTGAGGGAAAACAACATGGTGGCAACAAGGTCTGTGGAAAAAGAGGAGGAGGAAGTGCTCCAAAGTGCCAGAGCCGACATTCCTCTGCAGGCCATGGTGAGGACTATGGTGAAGCAGGCTGTCTCCCTTGCAACTCATGAGGTCCATGGGGGATGCAGAAATCCACTCACAGTCTGTGAAAGAAGTGTTCACACCGCATTGGGTGGACGCTGGAAAAAGCTGTGATCCGATGGGAGACCCAAATGGAGAGAGAGGGCCCCTGCTTCCAGAGATAGAGAGCCCTTGCTTCCAAACTAAAGTTTTCAGTTTTGGCAGGACTGCTCACAAGACTGGAGTGATGCTAGAGAAGTTCACAGAGAACTGTCTCCTGTGGGAGGGACCCCACGGCATAGCAGAGGAAAGACTCCCCACCCCAAGCAAACAGAAGAAGATCTTGAGTGATGAACTGACCAAAACCCCCATGTCTTGTCTCCCTGCACTGTCGGTGGGAAAGAGGGAGAGGCTGAGGGGGGAGAAAAGGTGTTTTAAAGGCTTATTTTACTTCTCATTATCCTTCTCTGACTCTGTTAACAATAAATTTACTTTATACCTTTAAATTTGAACTTGTTTTACCCTTAGAGTGTTTTCTCCCAGTCCTTATCTCACTCATGAACCCTTTGTTCATTTCCCCCCCCCTCTACTCTGCTCAGCTGTAGCAGGAGAGGGTGAGTGAACAGCTTTCATGGGTGCCTGGCATTTGGCCAGTGTCAAACCATGACAACTGGTCTGGCTTCAGGTTTGAGTGTAATCCTCACTGGTCTGACCACCTTTGATCACGCAGGCATCTCAGTTGCCCATACCAACAGGGTTACAGCATTCTCTGCCTCCTCTGGGATTTTTCCCAACTCTTCTGATTCCTGTAACATAAAGTCTTTGCCTTGATGGCTTTTGATTCTGGTGTTTGAATTTGTATTTCCCCATCCTAGAAAGTTATTTGAGCATCCAATTTTCCCAATAAATCTCTCCCTAACAAGGGGATTGAGCATTTAGACATACACTGTTTCCTCCAGTGTTTTATTAATTTAAATGGTAATAGTTGTAAAAAAAGGCCGGTCCTTTTTCCCTCTTTGTCATACCCACAACGTTTATAGGTTCCGAGCTAAGTTTTCCTCTGTACATATTCAGTACTGAATAAGTTGCTCCTGTACTAATTTTAAAAATTAGCTTTTCATTTCTCAGCAATAATATAACCAGGGCTCAGCTGAGAATGATTCCCTCTGTTCCTTCAGGGGCATTTTTCATTTTCACTAATGCTCTTTAGCTTGATGGCTTGAAGAGTCTGGTTTAGGTTCTTCGTTCTATTTCCCCTGGCACGGGGACACTCCCTTTTCCAATGTCCCCTTTTTTACAAATTACCAAATACACTTCAGCTACTATCGCAACAGAAATTGCCAAATACACTTCAACCACTAATTATCACAATACAAATTTCCAGATATACTGTAGCCACCAATATAACATTCAACCAATTGTTTCTGAGTGAGGGGGTCCTGAGTCCTAATTATGGTTTCAAATACTTAAGCAGCTTTATCCAGGTCTTCCCTTTAAACTTCTGCCACCTTTCTCCATGAAACTAAATTCACCATTAAAGACGGGACTACTGGACTGTAATTCCTGATCACCAGCTGGAGGGGAGCCATCACAACTTCCCCAGCCTCTCCCCCAACATCACTTTGCTGCCTTCTAGTGCATCATGTAATCAGATGAAAATCCTTTGATCCCCTAAAGGGTTCTCTCCATTCTAGTCCACTTTTCCATACATCTAACCATATTGCCTGGTGATTCATCATTCACAACCCCTCCATTCTTTGCCATAGAGCAACCATCAGCTCTAAAGCCTCCTCCTCTCACCTGCACTTTAAGCACCTCTGTCCTATGCTGCATACAAAACAACACCTTTTTGTCTTTCTTTTCCTTTTCAAGTGCATAAGGAACTTCACCCCGCTTCTTTTTCCTTCTATAAAACATCAATTTCAATATGGTATTACACTGTAAGGTTCCATCCTTAAGCTACTTTTCTTGATCTTCCAGTGTGTAAAGTGGCCACCACTGATTACAAAATTTTAGAAGTTTTTCACGCATGAAGGGATCACACCCAATTTGTTTCCAATGTTTCAAGATACATCCCAGTGGGGACACCTGTGATACCCCTTTCAAGGTTTTGTTTCCCATTGTAACCAATGACCATTTAGGAGCTCCTTAGCACTCTAACCCTTTTCTTTGAAGGGACTCTAACCCTTTTGAAGTGACTCTAAGCCTTCCTTTTTCTCACCTTAGGCACCTTTAAACCAAACCCTATGTAGCTTTTGCTGCACCTTACAGGCAGGTTAACACTTAACATCTTTAAAGCAAAGTAAAGAATGTCTTTATCTTACCAGGGGTGACTCGTTAAAACCGAAAATCATGGACAAAGACTCTAAATAGTCAAAGTTAGAAAGTGGTATGTTTATTACACCGGCAGGCGGCATGGTGGAGATCATGCCCAAAATGCATGACCGCACCACATAAGGATTTTTGTCTTCTATTTATTTCCTAAAATAATACATATGCATAACCCCAGTACCTCCTATCCCCGCTTTGTATTAAAATTAAGTTATTAGTCTTTCACACTTGCACAATTCTTCTCTTGAATTGGGTTGGTGGTCTCGAATTGGGTCAGTGGTCCCAGGGATGAAGTCAGGAAGGTCTTCCTCAGGTCTCTGTGACCCTCTGGCATGATCCAAGGCCCCCTGCCTCATGATGGATTGACATAGAGTCCAGGTGCTGGGCATTGTTCTACTGGTTTCAATATGTTCCTATAATGGTTCACTTGCTCCACTTCCTTCCACAAATGAGCTCATAATATAACAATTAGCTTTAGCTTAAGCATCTAATAGTCATTAACCTATCTTTGGTGCACCTAACTTCAATATGAATTGGTTTTAACCCTCAGCTAAAATCTTAACACTTTAAAATCATGATTCAGGGGTCTTGCTCCAATTTCCTTCGCAACGGGGATCAAAGGTTCTCTCTGAGAATCCCTCTGTGACAGCTGGAGGTCCTGCAATCCCTTGGATCCTTTGAAATTCAGGACTTTGTGCCACCTGGGTGGCCAAAACTGTCTCCAAAAATTTACTAAAATAAAAAAACCAACTCCTTAACACCAATGTAGCATTATGAAGCAGGCACTCTTTAATCGGACACACAGAGAGATAGCTCCTCCCAAAGCTGTGCATGTTGAGTACGGGAAAGTTTCTGTTTATATACTGCATTTTACATACATATTCATTGATTTTCCCAGACTAAACATACATATGATAGCCATTTTCCCAAAATCTTTAACATATTTTCCCTGTCCCTTATGCATTTCCTCTTCTGTCCTAGGTCTGTAGTGGTCAAGGACCCCAATGTTCCAGTCAACCTGGTTGAGTTGGGAGGGCACTGGGATTGGTGAACTTCCAGTTCTCCTTCATACACAATGGGCATTGTGCAGTTTCATAGGCCAGTGATTTTGGTAGAACAGGCATTGTGTTAGCTCACCGGGTGTAGGCAATCTATCATCTGGCAACATAAGGATTCTTGTCCAAAAACAGTTGTCTTGGGTTACAGTGTAAGGTGTAAGTATGTATTCTACTACCATCTGCATGAGCTATTAAAATGGGTGGAGCAGTGTGCTTTATCTTCTCCATGACTCAGCCCTGATAACTCCCTCATGATGAGCTTCAACTGTAATTGAAAAAAAACCAAAAAGACAAAAAAACTTCCTTCTTCGTGTACATTTTTGAGACCATGCAAAAGGGTGAACAAAAAAGCCACTCTGTGCTCTATGTGTTGCTTGAATCCAAAAATGTGGTAGATTATCATCACCCCAGCATGGTATACACCTACTTATTTCCTGGAGAGAGACATTTTGGTTTGCTTTGGTTCACTTGCTGTTAAAACATTTGTGAAAATAATTTAAAAGATTGAAAGAAATACTTTAGAGGAATTGCTAACTGCTACCTTCCATTTTATCAGAAAACCCAATCACAATGCTGATGATTTAATTGAAATTATTCCTCTAAAAAATGGAATTACAGCTTCCAATGAATTAGAACCAGATGTGATTAAAATTAACCATTTCTAAAAAAAAGAAATATTCCATGACAGTCACTATGAGGGAAGAGATATGACTAAAGATTCAAAGATAACGAACCTCAGGAGGAAGAATTTTAGGGACAGGGAGGAGTATATATACAGACCTTCACTCTAGACTATTCTGTTCAACAAGACTTCTCTTATGTCATGTTGGCACATGATCTGCAGAAGAATATTTGCATTGAAGAATGAGCAACAGTTCCACAGAATTTCCATCTTGAAAAGCGTCAGAACTCCTATCTTTTTTTACTATGTCTAGTTTCTTAAGGCCAAACAGTTGATTTACTCCAAATTATTCATTCAGAGCTGCCAGTATTGTTATGTGAGCAAATGGCATGCTTCTAATAAGGACTGTATGTTCTGCTCAGTTTGGGCTACCTGTGCTCAGCAGACCCAGGAACCCTGCAGAGCACCTGCGGTCTGGACAAGAGTTCTTGTTGACATTTGGGAGGGTGACAGAGCACTGGCTGTCCCTTCAAAAACACCATTCTGTGTGGGAAGGCAATCCAGACACGCTTGTAGTTAATGCAAATTAGTTTCATGAACTTACCAAAGGAAAACATTGACATTTCAAGACAAAATAATAGTGATGCACCAAAAACCTACATATTTTGTGTAAAAACATCCAGACTTCTTCCCTATACCTTTTCAGAAACCTATTTGGCAAAAGGAATTCAGCCCTTGTCCACAGCATTCTAAAAGCACATGCCACTGTATTCTTTTTCTGATCAATGTAATGATCAGCTACATAATAATGGAGAAAATCTTGTTCATTTC
>NW_005055252.1:0-6060 GCF_000277835.1 Geospiza fortis
ATCTCAGCTCTGGCGCCTGGAGCACCTTTTCCCCCTCTTTCTGCACTGACCTTGGTGTCACCATGTTGTTTTCCCTCACATGTTCTCACCCCCTCCTCTTCTCTAACTAGAAGCAAAATCCCGTGACTTTTGTTTTAATTTTCTTCTTAAATATTTAATCACAGAGGCATTACCAGCCTCTCTCGTTGGCCCAGTTTTGCAGCAACATGCCCACCATCAGAGCCATGAGCCATTGGGTCTGCTGGACATGGTGGGAAGCTTCCAGCAGCTTTTCACAGGACGCATCTTTGTGGTCCCCCTGCTACCAAAAACCAGGCTGTGCAAATCAATACAAGCCACCACCCCAGTGAGAGCTGCTGTATGCTCTCCACAGGCAGGCCTTGCAGTGTGCAGCAGCATATTGCATGGCACCCCGTGGCTGTGACAATGCAGACAGCCTAGCAATCTCATTATGCTATCACAATTTCTTATTGAAAGTATGCCTATGTTCGACACATCTCCTCACTTTAGCATCAGGAAGGACAACCCATATTGTGGGGAGCGCTTAGCCCTAGCTTCCCGCTGCCTGGAGGCACCGGCCTCGCGGGCGATTGCGGTGCTGGTCAGGAATACGAGGGAGCTTAAGCTTCCAGGCGGTGCCACTTCTGACGCCAGTGGGCCCAGGCCAGCTCCTTGCACTGCGCCAGAGCTGAGGGGAGCTGCCACTGCTGCTGAGAAGTGCTCTATGACCGCCTTCCCTCCCGGTCCCGAAATCTGTGCATATTTCCAATATTTCCCAGGGAAGGTGGCATAAAAACACCCCAGCCCCCTCACTCTGCCCCACAGTTTCTGGGGGCTGTTCTTTCCATTCCGCTGTTATGCCCTGCCGGCAGGGCCCACCTGCAGAAGCCTCACCCCTTAGGGTGCCACTGAGCCGACCCAGCCTTCCCCCACCCAACAGCAAGGATTTGCCCCAGGGGAGGGCAGGAAAGTGATAAGTGCTGGGATCACTTCCAGATTGGGTTGATGAGTGTTATTTGTTTGTTCCTCCCCTGCTAGTACTGTGGCACGGGCACGCTCTATGAGCAGGCTCGGCCCTAGGCTCAAGATGGCAGCGGCAGTGGCGGATAAACAGAAGCACGAGCACGGCCGGGTGAAGATTGGGCACTATATCCTGGGCGACATGCTCGGTGTTGGTACCTTCGGCAAAGTCAAAGGTGAGTGGCAGGGAGTGGGACTCTAGCCTGCTCCACAGAGTGGCACAGTCCAGTCGGGCTGCGGGGGGTAGCGCGCTGGGCGGGTGTGTTGGGCTGAGCAACGGAGTCTCCATTGCCGGCTGAGGGACATGGCTGCCTACGGTCGCCTGATGGCGGCCGGTCCTCTGGGGCTGGAGTCAGGTGACTGTTGAGGCCTAATCGGAGTGGTGGGGCGTTTTGGGGCTGGACTGCCACCTTAGTTCGGGCTTGGTCCTGCTCTGTTTCCTGCTCAGAGTGTTGGGGATGGAGTCTGAGTTTAATTGGGGGTGGTGCCTGGCTGTATCTGTCGAGCCCGGTGAGTCACTGGGATGTGACTGCCCTAGCACCAGGGGTCGACAGGGGTGGTGGGAAAGGGGTTGGGGAGAGCGATGTAGGGCTGACATGTTTTGGGGTGACCACGAGAAGGCGTTTCACGGGCTGTTAACTGGAGCCTCGCCCCCAGATGTAGTGGCTACAGGGTGGTGGCCGGGGCTACATTCTGAATGATGTAGACTGGGTGTGGTGGTGTGGAAATATTGTCTGATATGCTGTGAACATCTTTCAGGAAAGGGGAGTTGTATTAGCTAACTTCTCTGGGGTAGGGAATTCTAATGGGAAGTAATTGTAGGAAGAGCAAAATTTTTCTCTTCTGTATTTACAGAAATAATTGTTGGAAGCTACTTATGCTGCATTTATATAAATCATCATCAGATATGTAATGAAAGTAGATATTCTTAACTCTTGAGCCGTCTGTATGTTTTGCCGCACAAATATTAATACTGATGCCCTTATAAGGGAGACAAGATGCTTCACTCTACAAGGGGAGAAATAAGCATGTGTCTTTGTTTAGGGCAAATTTGGGAGAGAATCCCTAAAGGGGTTCCTCTAGAAAAGCAGATTTAATTGGCTCTTCCTTTAACTGGTTTGGGAAAAAATACTTTTTTGGAGAAAAGTGGAAAAAACTGTTTATTAAACAATAAAACCTAAATAATATCAAACAATAAAACTTCTTGTTGCTTTAAAAGAGATGACAAACTCAGAAAAGTCCCCTCCCTGGGTTGTAGCTTGGCTCACTCAGTCAGTTTCTCTGGCGTGGGAAATGTCGCGGCCCAGGCCCGGCCCAGTGGGCTACAGGTGTGAGCTGCTAGTGGTTTTTTGGCTGTTTAGTCTAGATTAGGTTTACACAAGTTTAAAGAAAAGGGAAAAAAACCTACAGTTTAGGAAACTTTTTTGCTTCAGTTAGCTAAAACTAACTAAAACAAAGGAATTTTGTCTTGTTGTTTGTTTATCTGTAGACAACAATAGTCTAGGAGTAGGAATGTGGAGGAGTGAGTGCAGTGTATGAAAACAAACTGCACACTTCTTCTCTTTCTCCTTTACTCTCTGGAATAGGTCTCAAAGGTGTAAAACTTATTATTTAGCATAAACAGAACAGATGATTTGGGATAAAATATTATATAGTTAACTCAGGACATTCCACCCCTTATCCCCATATTGTTAGCTTACTACTAAATTTAATATATATTTTAACTTTATACATATATATTAAACATCTAATATACAGTTATACACAGACAATGGCAGTAACATTCAGCAAACAGTGATATTTATATATAGTTTTTACTCAAAAATCAGATTTCTTTGAGGTATATATCGTGTTCTTTTATCTTTCTGTATTATTTACTATGTGTAACTTGGTCCTTGAGTAAAGTCAACTCTACGAATGGGTTTGTCTGTACTTGAGGCAGAATTGATCTAAACTGTCTTCTCTAACAAACTTCTGACATGTACTACTGGGACTTTGTTTACTCTATGTAAATGTTCAGATTGGGCAGGGCCGACTCGGTTAGTAGAGCTTCGGGTGTTAATTAACTAGGTGGCTTTTAAGGTGGTTTTTAATAGTCTATTGCACCTCTTTACTTTTCTTGTAGCTGGTATATGGTAGGGGATACGGTATACTTATTTAATGTCATGTTTCCTAGCTTAGGTGTTGATAAGGCTGTTCTTGAAATGAGTCTTGTTGTCTGACTCAGTCCTCTCAGGGGTACTATGTATCGTATTTGCGGGATTCCCAGACAAAGGAAGGAATGATAAATCTGACTCCATGTTCTTAGAAGGCTAATTTATGATTTTATGATACTATATTATATAAAGAATACTATACTATACTAAAGAATAGAGAAAGGATACTTACAGAAGGCTAAAAAGATAATAATGAAAACTTGCGACTCTTTCCAGAGCCCCAACACAGCTTGACTGTGATTGGTCATTAAGTCAAAACAATTCACATGAAACCAATGAAACAATCACCTGTTGGATAAACAATCTCCAAACACATTCCAACGCAGCAAAACACAGGAGAAGCAATGAGATAATATTGTTTTCCTTTTTCTCTGAGGCTTCTCAGCTTCCCAGGAGAAAAATCCTGGGCGAAGGAATTTTTCCAGAAAATATGACTGCCACAACTATGCTTTTAAACGGCTTGTTTTTTAAGGTTTAGGATGGTGTTATGGGCTGTAGCATGAGGCACAGGGTAAGTTTTTAACTATCTTGTGGTGGCTTCTATTATTGTGAGTATGTAGGGCTTGCTTTGGCGTGTCTGGGGCAGTGTAATGTAGTTAATCTATCAGGCTTCTCCATACTTGTATTTGGACTACTGTCCACTATATTATAGGGGCTTTATTTGCTTGGCTTGTTTTATGGTAGCACACGTCTTACAGTCATGGATAACTTGAGAAATACTGTCTCAATCTGACCCGAAATGGTTTCAAGCCGTACATGTTTTATATTCTATCGTTATATAACTTACATATTAATTATTAAACTTACATTGTTCTATTGTATACATTGATTTCATCCAAGCATGGATTTCTCATGATCCCCCTCAAACCCCTAACATAGTTTCTTATGATTCTTTAAGCAATAATTATATCTAATCACATCTAACAATTATATCATTTATCATATACTGACTACACAGGTGCAGTTTCACATGATCTAGCAAATACAAGGCCTAACATTTTCCCAGGGCCTACTAAGCCTAACTTTCTTTCTAGCTCCCTGAATTTTCTATTGTTTTAAAATCTTTTACTATCACCTCTACTCTTAAAAAGTGATGTTCTTACATGTATGTGTGTACTCTTCACACGATCAGTAACTACAAAGCAGCCTAAAAGAAAACCCAACTTAAACCAAATAAGGTACACTGAGGGGTATTATGGAAATAGAGCAATAATAAAACTGGCAAGTTTGGGTTTTTTAAAGAAAGTGTGTCAATAAGGCAGATTATTAGCCCTTCAAGTTAATTTTATTTGATGAAATATTAACAGGAGTGACATTCAAGAACATGTTAAAATTATAACAGTAGCTCTACCACAACAGTCCTTTTTTGACATCCAATGTAGGCCATGAGGGGTTTGAGATAACAGGTTTGTTGGGGATGTACTAGATCGAATTTGTGGCTGTTATTGCAGTTCAGTGTATAAACGGGCAGGCTCCTGTGCTTGCCATGGGGTTCACTTGACTCTTAGAATCTAGTCCTTGTTAGTGACCACTTTTTGCTTTAATTGCTGCTGTAGTGCTGTGCTACTCATCACCTTACTCTGCTGTGCCTGGGAGCATTCTGATAACAGTTGTCTTGTGCAGTGAGTACAGCATGCAATCCAGACAGGGTGTAGAATCCCAGAAGACAAGGGGCTAATATGTATGTCTCAAACACCAATAGACAGATAGCAGTGGAGCCAACCAAGGATTGTTGGTAATCTGTGGGAAGGAACAGGATGTGGCTGGAGAAGGGGCCATGCAGAAGTAGGATGGCACTTCTCTGGGACAAACATTCTTGTAACTCCCGGAGAGAGATAAGCACAACACAGCACATCACAAGCACAGAAATGAGGCTGAGTAGTGGGCATGGACTGTAGGGGGGGACCAAGACCACCCAAGACCCCTAAAACCTCCGACCCATTTCCAGAAAGACTGCATGTGAGAACTAATTTGCATAGAAAGCAACAAACCTGTCTTCAAGTAAGAGAAACCTGTCTGTAAAAAGGTATCCCCACTAAGCTGAGAAATAAATGAGATTATGACATCAGAAATGTTCCACCAACAGCAAAAGTTAGCACCTACGCAAAAAAGTCAACCACTCCAACCCCACTCCCAACTGCCATCTCAAGGCAAAGCACTACCTGGAAAATGCCCAAATGTCAGAAATTAAGTTTTGGCAGGTCCCCCAAAATTGCTACCACTGTAGTCTCTTAGTGTGAGGGAGAAGCAATGTCCCTATGCTCCTTTAACTATAAAGTGGTGGTCTGGGGACATTTTATATGTGTTAGCTCTGGTGAATACTGTAGCTGAGGTTACTGTATTACATAATGATATCGCTAATAAAGAAGCCGCATCACAGACCTGTGGATTTAGGGGAATTTAACCCCAGCCCTCTGAGCTAAGGTTACCTTAATAGGAAAAGCCACTCGATTTACCACAACTGTGTTAACTGCCCCAGTTTAAAAAAAATCTATTGTGGGTATTGATATGTTGGCAGGAAAAACAGTTGAAACTCTAAACAGTTGGTTCTGCTTCAGGACTTCGCAACTGGATTTTATGAGTCTTGGGTGGATTGGCAAAGTGGGATCCTGTTGTGCTGCCTGTGCCTGACAAGGTTGTAACTGCAAAACAATATCATATTCCTGGGGAAAAGAGAAAATTACTCCAATCATTCAGGCACTTCAACAAGTGTGAATTGTTAAGGAAAGCATGACTGCTTTTAACAATCCTATTTGGCAGCCTGTTAAAAAAACAGATGGCACTTGGAGAATGACTGTAGATTATAGAGAACTGAATAAAATCC
>NW_005055252.1:6091-12319 GCF_000277835.1 Geospiza fortis
ACGCCAGACATGTTTACCCACAAAAAAAAAAAAAAAAAAAAAAAAAAAAAAAAAAAAAGAAAAAATTTACAACCCTGGAAGGTGGCAATAGATCTTGCTAATGCTTTCTGTTCCATTGCCATTACACATTTATAGCCATGTGTATGTAATTATACTGTTTGTACTCAGCTATATTTAAGGACATGATATAGGCCATGGGCAAAGATAAAATAGGGTCGGTGGGCCTTGAGTACATGGCAGGTCAATTACATTGGCCCCCTGCCCTTGTCAAGAAGGTGGTGATATGTATTCTCTGCTGTGGATACAGCATCGGGACATTTTTTTTTGCTAAACCGACTAAATATGCTAATCAACATAACAGAATTAAAGCACTAGAACAACTTGTTCTTCATTATGGACCTCCTCACCAAATGCAAAGATTGATTGAAAGAACAAATGGAATATTGAGTAAATAATTTTAAAAAGCTAACCAGTACTAAAATTTTACAACAGTGGTGTTCACATCTTACTAAAGCAGGCTTTCTTGTTAAACAGCTGGAGTATTCATAATCAAACATCCAATGATCATACAAACATGGCAAGGACTGAATTTCTTCCAGATGATATCTCTCCCAAATTATTACCTAGAAGGCAAAGGAAATTGTTTACACCAGTAGATTGCATGGTGGGAATGCAACCTATTAGCCTAGGCATGAAGATTCATAGAATAACCCCCTCAGAATGCCATATGGTTCTGTATCCCAACTTCTCTTATTTTACATCCTCTGTTGATATCAGATTCTCAAGTTCTTGTATTTTGGGTATCTTTGAAAATAACAGTGCCTTATCTAGAGGAGACAGTATTTGAGCAGCGTTATTGGTGTCACAAACCCAACATCAAATTGAAGCTCTTCAATACATGTGGGCAATTACCCCATATCAGGTTATCAAACTCAGAGCAATAGTAGCTGAAGGAGCTGGAGTAATGGCATATGTATTACTGGAAGGAATTTACATTCCTATTTTACTCCCTTATCACAGGTTGGCTCATGATGCTTTGCAGTCTTGTACTATAAGCACATGTCCTGGATATATTTCCATGAGATTAACATGTAAATACTTGGATTTGGTTTGCCTCTACTGTAACTAACTTGTCTGCCTTTTGTATTGAGGGAGGATTAACAGCTCCAGATTGTCACATTCACATTCTCTGGAAAAATCCCTTTGCCCAGGATTTTTCTCCTAGGAAGCTGAGAAGCCTCGGAGAAAAAGGAAAACAATAATTATCTCATTTGCTTCTCCTGTGTTTTGCTTATGTGGAATGTGTTTGGAGACTGTTTATCCACCGGTGATTGTTTCATTGGTTTCTGGTGTGAATTATTTTGGCTTATTGGCCAATCAGTGCCAAGCTGTGTCAGGACTCTGGAAAGAGTCACACGTTTTCTTTATTATCTTTTTACCTTTCTGTAAGTATCCTTTCTGTATTCTTTAGTATAGTATTGTATAGTATTCTTTAATATAACATAGTATCATAAAATAATAAATTAGCCTTCTAAGAACATGGAGTCAGATTCATCATTTCTTCCTTCATCGGGGCACCCCACGAATACAATAGCAGATCTCTTGAAAACGTTCCATTGGCATGTCAATCCCAGTAGCTATATTACAGAATTATACTATGCAAGTGCTTTTGATATCCATTTTCTTCATTGTTATTCTTTCTGAGTAGGTAACAGCTGTATGCCAAGGAACATTACAAAATCAGTTGGTGGTGGACCATCTCCTTCTTCGACACCATAAACACTGCTCCAGTTTTGAAGGCATATGTCACTTCAATGTAATTGATGAATCAGCCAGCATAGGGGACAACATTCAATGTCTCCAGGACGTAATGCATCAAATGAAAGAATCTACTGGTGGTGCCTGACTAGCTGAGTGGTTTAATTCCCTGGCAGGATGAGTGGGACACCTGATTCAAAGCATTATTGTGACCAACCTAGTGGCCTTCTCTGATGGCATGACTACACCAGTGGACAAGGGAAGGATTGCAGATATCATTTATCTGGACTTCTGTAAAGCCTTTGACATGGTCCCCAACAACATCCTTCTCCCTAAATTGGAGAGAGATGGATTCGATGAATGGACTGCTATATGGATAAGAAAGTGGTTGGATGGTCACATCCAGAGGGTAGCGGTCAACGGCTCAGAATCCCGATGGACATCAGTGACAAGTGGTATCTCTCAGGGGTCCATATTGGAACCAGTGTTATTTAATATCTTCATCAATGACATAGACAAAGGGATCAAGTGCACCCTCAGCAAATATTCAGATGACACCAAGCTGAGTGGTGCAGGTGACATACCTGAAGGATGGAGCCATCCAGAGAGACCTGGACAAGCTTGAGAAGTGGCCCATGGGAACTTCATGAGGTTTAATAAGACCAAGTGCAAGGTGTACACTTGCAAACCAAGAAAGCAAATCATGTCCTGGGCTGCATCCAAAGCAGCAGGGGCAGTAAGTCAGGGGAGGGAATTCTGCCCCTCTGCTCTGGTGAGATCCCACCTGCAGAGCTGCATCCAGCTCTGGGGTCCCCAGCAAGGAAGGACATGGACCTGTTGGAGCAAATCCAGAGGAGGCCACCAAGATGATTAGATGGATGGAACACCTCTCCTATGAGGAAAGGCTGAGAGAATTGAGATTGTTCAGCCTGGAAAAGAGAAGGCTTCTGGGTGACCTAATTGCAGCCTTCTAGTACCTGAAGGGAACCTGCAAGAAAGATAGAGACTTTTTACAATGGCATGTAGTGACAGGTCAAGGGGGAATGGCTTCAAACTAAGAGAGTAGGTTTAGATTAGGAAATATTAGGCTATTAGGAAAAAAAAATCTTTACTGTGAGGCTGGTGAGACACTGGTATGCGGTGCCCAGAAAAGCTGTGGATGTCCCATCCCTGGAAGTGTTCAAGGCCAAATTGGATGGCGCTTGGAGCAACCTGGTCTAGTGAAAGGTCTCTCTGTTCACAGCAAGGGGGCTGGAACTAGATGATCTTTAATGTCCCTTCCAACCCAGGCCATTCTCCAGAACTGCTGAGATGGGTGTGGTATTCACATGCCCTCTGAACAGAGAGAAGCTGTGAGAGAAGCAGAGAAAGGAGTGATCAAAACAATTCTTATCTCATTTGCTACTCCTGTGTTTGTGCCCATGTGGAATGTGTTCTGGAGATTGTTTACCCAAGGTGATTGCTTGATTGGATTCTGGTGATGGTTGTTTGGATTCATTGACCAATTGGATCCACATGTGTGTCAGGACTCTCGGGCAGAGAGTCATGGGTTTGCTAGTTAGTTAGTTAGTAGTAAGTATGATATAGTATAGTATTTCTCTTTAATATAGTTGTAATGTAATATAGTATAGTTTTAATAAAGCATTCTGAAGCCTTGGAGTCAGATGCCAATCACTCCTGTGATGGGGGTGCCCAGCAATTACTATAGATGGGTTTTCTGATAGTCTAGGTAAGGTGTTCAATTGCTTGATGCCATCTGTCTTTACAGCAGCTATTTTAAATGCCCATTTGAGTCCTTTTGGGTCTTTGAAATACTTACTTTGGAAGAAGTCTATGCTTAAAATGTATGGGGCTTCTGGGCCAGTCACAATAGTGTGTTTCTTCTACTCATTTCTAGTCAGGTTCACTTCAGTTTCTACTAAAGTAAAATTCTGTGATCCCCTTGTCATATCAGTAATAGAAACAGATTTTGCCCTCACATGTCTTGATGGGATTAATGTGCACTACGCACTAGTGTTGACTAAAGCTTTATATTGTTGTGGTTCATATGTGCCAGGCTAACGAATCTGCACAGTTCAAAAAACACGTTTTTTTCTAGCGTCTACCTGGCCAGAGGCAGGGCCCCTCTAAGCCTGGTTATCCTTTCCTTGGACATATGTCTTGGAGGTTCCCTTAAGGGGATCGAAAATATCGTCATCATCATTATATATGGCAGTTTGGTTATGGCCACTGGAGCTGCTTCTCTTTTGGTAGAATCTTCTTTCTGAGTTTTGCTTTCTTTCAATTCACACACCTGTTGTGCTACAGCAGCAGTAGAATTTCTATTCTATTTCCTCATGTTTTTTCTGCAAACATGTAGGAAGAACTACAGCTCAGTTTGTGGGGTGTACCTTCTCTCCCCATCTGGGGAACTTCTGTGTTGGATACCAGAACCTCTGATCTGTACTGCCGAGATTTGGAGAAAGTCTTATTTAATCCCTTCCCAGAGATTTTTGTGATTCTCTTCTATCTTATCTTCTAATTTCTGCAGACGTGTTTCCACCGCTGTGATTCTGACATGTGTTGGGCCATGTACAGCATCTGCATATGCTTGGAACTTTTTCGCTATATTAAGCACAGTCTCTTCACTGTCATCCATCTTCCTTATTGCTAAAGCAGAAGCATATTCTTGTGGCCTAAGTCATATAAGTTTTCGCCACATTACGAATGTACATGGTAATAAATCTGGATTTACAGTGTTTATGTCATTTGAGAAGACAATATCTGCCACTGCTATTTCCTTTAAGCATTGAATTCTTTGTTCTATGGTCTTCTACTGAGCTTGTTGCATATAGAGATCGTTTGCACACAGATATCTTTGTGTTACACTTCCTAGGACCCGTGCCCAGAGGCTGTGAGGGTTGGCCTCCTTCATCATTCTTTGGTCGATGACGGGATTATGTGACAGGGATCTCAAATGCTTCGCTTCACTACTGTTTAAAATTGTAGCTTTGCCTGCAGCATCTTAAAGACAGACTAACTAACTAATTATAGATTCATCGGGTTTTCGAGTGCAATCATTTTTAGGCTATGAAGGTCTTTCAGAGAATAAGACTTAATAGTGGCTTCTGATCTTGTGTCAGTTGCTTTAATTTTGGCTTTTGTATCAGTAATTGGTGTTGAGGGTCCTTCCCCCGGATCATCATCATCGGTTAGTGGCCGATTGGTTTTGCTTGTGTGCTTTTTTCCTGCGGCGACTGCCAGTGGCTTAGGCTCACTGTCCGGTTTAGCTACAACCTGAGTAGCTGGGGTGTTGGCTGCAGCCTGAGTGCCTGGGATAGCTGCTGATTTATCTCCCTGCCCCTTTTCCTCTGTCTGCTGCCCTACAGTATTTAGCAGTGTGCGATAAGCATAGGCCAGGGCCCAGCTTATTGTAATGAGCTTTTTCTCTTTAGAGTCATCATGGCACTTCTCTTTTAGGTATTTCCCCACTTCATTTGGGCTCTGAATTTGTTCACATGGAGAATCCTAGGCACAGGGTCAGAAAATTCTTTCAGAGCTTGGCTCATATCTTCTTATTCTCTACACCACTCAGGATTTCCCATGCCTGGGTCTACTTCTGGGTCAGGGGTCTCATCAGCTCCTCTGGACATCTCAGCCCTCATTCTAGAGAAGTTGTAGACCATATAAAGGAAGCTTACCAGATTAAACACCAGAAAGATGGTCTCTTTAACATTCAGGGGAAACTGAACATTTTCAAAAAGTGGCATAACAGATTCAAAGGAGAAGAAGGAAAGGAAAGGCTGGAAAGCCTCATTCCCTGCTCTTTCTCTGACAAACCGGGTGCAATTATTAATAAATCCCCAGACATACTACCAGAACTGGGACACAGGGCAGGACAAAGAAACCATAAACCGTACATATTGTAAACAGACTTCAGTATCTTTGTAAACGCCCTATAAATCATTATCAATAAGCCCAGCACAATAACTGTTTTAATCCGTGCCCCTCTACTGTAAAAACTACATATTAGGGACAATAATCTTAGTGACTAGAAAGGTATTAAAACCTCAAAAAAGCTTAGAGACTAGAACTACCTGAAGGCTTCTACCTACTCCAAGAGACATTATGAATTCAGGCAACATGGCTACTGACTGCTTTAACCCACTAAAAAGCAAGCATAACCAACATGCAATCAATAAAGGTTTTTTCCACTTTCTCGGGCCACGCGTTGGGAGCCACTAGATGTATTTTTCTTTGGGAGAGAACCCCCAAAGGGGCTCCTCTAGAAAAGCCGATTCAATTGACCCCTCCTCCAACCGGTTCGGGAAAAAATACCTCCTTGGAGAAAAGTGGAAAAAACTGTTTATTAAACAATAAAACATAAACAATATTAAACAATAAAACCTCTTGCTGCTCCAAAAGAGATGACAAACTCAGAAAAGTCCCTTCCCTGGGTTGCAGCTTGGCTCACTCAGTCTCTTATCAGTC
>NW_005055252.1:13673-15572 GCF_000277835.1 Geospiza fortis
TTGTAGGGATGAAAAGAAAGTGAAAAGCAGCCATATGAAGCCCCACACGACAGGCTGCACAAGCTACTGAAGGAGAAGGTGGATTGAGTCAACTTGCTGAACTCAAGGCTGTTCAGCTGGCCCCGGACATTGCTGAAAGAGAGAAGTGGCCAAAGCTCTACCTTTATACTGATTCATGGATGGTAGCCAATGCTCTGCGGGGCTGGCTGGAAAGATGGAAAAAGGCCAACTGGCAGCGTAGAGGAAAACCAATTTGGGCTGCTGATGAGTGCAAAGACATTGCCACTCGGGTAGAAAGCTATCTGTGAAAGTCTGTTATGTAAATCCTCATGTCACTGAGCTGGGCAAATGAGGACCACCAAAACAATAAGCAGGTAGATCAGGCTTCAAAGATAGAGGTGTCACAGAAAGATGTAGATTGGCAACATAAGGGGGAGTTGTTCCTAGTTCAATGGGCCCATGATGCCACAGGTCATCAGGGCAGAGATGCTACCTACAAGTGGGCATGAGACCAAGGGGTAGATCTAACCATGGACAGTATTCAGTATTCCCCAAACCTGCCAAGGGAAGTGCTATGCGCTGACCATGGTGGAAGCCACCACAGGATGGTTGGAGACCTACCCTGTGCCTCACGCTACTGCCCAGAACACCATCTTGGGCCTGGAAAACCAAGTTCTGTGGAGATATAACACCCCTAAGAGAAGCGAGTTGGTCAACGGGACCCATTTCAAGAATGGCCTTATAAACACCTGTGCCAGAGAACATGGTATTGAACAGATATATCATATCCCTTATCATGCACCAGCTGCCAGGAAAGTTAAACAGTGAAATGGACTACTTAAGACTACCCTGAAGGCACTTGGCAGGGGAATCTTCATAAATTGGGAAATGAACTTAGCAAAAGCCACCTGAATGGTCAACACCTGAGGGTCCATCAATCAATCTGGTCCTGCCCAGTCTGAGCCCTTGCACACAGTGGATGGAGATAAAGTCTCTGTGGTACACATGAAAGGTATTTTAGAAAAGACTGGATTAGTCCCACCTCAGGCAAAGGCAAACCCATCCGTTTTGCTCAAGGACCTGGTTACACTTGGTGGATAATGCAGAAAGATGGAGAAGCCCCTTGTGTACCACAGGGAAACCTAATCTTAAGTGATATCTGTGTGTAAGGTTACATTGTGTAGAGTTTATTGATTTGGGCATGATGCACATGGTAATAGAATAAGGGGTGGATAATGTCTTGTCTTGGCTTTCAAAGGCAAGATGTAGTGGGGGATGAGTGTTCTATTGTCATCTGTTAGAGGTGGGACAGTTATCCTCTGTTAATTGGCCCACTCTTAAAACCAGGTGGGCAGTTTTCTTTATCCCTTCCACAACTAATCCTCCCTGGGGCGATATCTTCTGTTAATGAGCCACTGAGTCTCACTGCATGACTGATAAAATTACATCATCCCATTGTGAGATGCTCTGCCCAGGGGATTAACAGTTTAGTTCTAATGTGATAGCATACA
Source organism: Geospiza fortis (assembly GCF_000277835.1). NCBI lineage: Eukaryota > Metazoa > Chordata > Aves > Passeriformes > Thraupidae > Geospiza > Geospiza fortis. The sequence goes on from NW_005055252.1 coordinate 15,185, forward strand.
CACAATAATAAAGCTGCAAAGCTGCCTTACAGTAGAAAAAATACAAATATTTTTGTCTTGATTAAATGCATGTGGAAAAACTTGTATTTGCTATTACATTATGTAGCAAAGTGAAGATTATTTTTGTAATATTTGTAATTAATTTTGAGTTCAGCACAGGTCTGTTACTAATGTCCATTCAAGTGGACAAGGATGAACCATGTAGGTGTGTGTCTGGAATCTGGCTTGTCTTCAGATGGTAGGATTCAGGGTGGTGGATGAAAGTGATGTAGTTATTACAGTATTAGTGATATATCACTGCATGCAGAAATTAATGCAGATAGTGAAGTCTTCTAGCAGAAGAGATACCTTTTGTGGTTTATCTTGTCCTGGGTTGACTATATGATGC
>NW_005055253.1:0-2868 GCF_000277835.1 Geospiza fortis
GAGGGGAGGGTTTTCTCCCTTGTTCTTGTCTCTGTTCTTCCCCTCCTCCCCCCCTTTTTTAAAATTTTTTTCATTTTTATTATTTTTATTTATTTCTAAGCAAAGGGAGGGGGTGTGAGTATAAGGTTAAGGGGTTTTGAAAAGAGTTAGGAATAGGGTTCTTTGGGGTAGAAAAAGGGTAACAACATATAATTCAGAGAACACTTTTGTGTTAAGCTATCTTTGGCTTATGATTTGATGCACCAGAATGTTGTTCAGCTTGCTATTTTGTCTGCTGTCGCGTGGCGGGGCAGTCTGTTCTTCTGTTTGTGGATATTCGGTGACGTCTTCATCTCCAGGCAGAACTGGTTTGGTTTTGAGGAGGTCTTGTGTTTGACTCAGGAGAATTCTTGTCAGTGTTTGCGGGAGTAGTGTTTGCAGTGCCTAGGTATGGTTTTATGTTTTTTCCTGCATACCATCTTGGACCAGGTGGTAGTAGCACGCATGCATATCCTCTGGCCCAGGTAATCAACTGGAAAGGCCCAGGAATTTGGTGTGTTTTGGGGTCCTTCACGAGCACGGGTGGTTTCTCAGTGAGCTTTGCTTGGGTGGTATTTGCAAAGTGGCGAAGTATTGGTGGGTCAGGCTCTGATGCTGTACAGTTCAGGAAGTTGATGACGTAGAGAGCCTTGCAGAGTCTTTCCACTGGAGATATGATTCTCGTGTCTCTGTTCTGTTGATTGAGGACTCTTTTGAGGGTTTGATGTGTCCTCTCTGCAATTGATTGTCCTGTGGGGTTTGCAGGTATGCCGGTCTTGTGTGCTATTCCCCATTCACTGAAGAACTCCTTTAACTTACGGGAGATATAGGCAGGTCCATTATCTGTTTTGATCTCCTTTGGTACTCCTACGGTGGCAAAGGCGAGGAGGAAGCGTTTTATTCTGGGCCCGAGACGATTGATTTACAAGATGAGGGGGGGAAATGATATTGTCCTAGAGTGACATTATAATGCTTGTATCCCCATTTTTTGTGTGTTACGTTTATGCTGGATATTAGGTTCTGTGCCTTCAAGACTGGCTCTGAAGAGTGAAAGTTTTGTTTTGGTTTCTTATCAGTCTGCTCCCCCACAGCTGGCAGGACACAGAGACGGGGCAGTACCTAGTGCTGCTTTTGCTTTTTGCTTTGCTTTTCGCTTTGCTTTTCGCTTTGCTCTTGCTCTTGCTTCTGCTTTGCTCCTGCTTTGCTCTTGCTTTTTGCTTCTGCTTGTTAGTTAGTTTAGCTAAGCAGTCCAAATTTTTCCCTGGACTGTTTTTCCTTTCCTTTTTTTGGAACTACTTGAAACTGCTCTGGACTGGGACCTAGGAAACACCAAGAGTTGGCACCTTGTGGCTGCAGCAGCTACCCTAGCACCGGAGGGACTGATAACAGAGCGACCACCCCCAGGAGAGGCTTTCTGAATTTGTCATCTTTTTCAGAGTGGTGAAAGAGTGGTGTCATCCAGTATTGTTCATTTTGTGTGTTGGGGGTGCTTTGCCTGTTAATTAAATGGGTTCTTTCCACTTCTCTCCAAGGAATCGTTCCCAAACTGGTTGAGGGGAGGGGCCGTGTGGGATTGTTTTCTGGAGGGGCCCCCTTTTGGAGGTTTTCTCCCAAATTTGCCTTAAACCAGGACAGAAAAAAACCCTAGTTTGAAAGGAATGTTTGAATCATGTATGAGATATATCAATATGCAATAGACTATTGCTTTTAAGGGTTAAACCATTGTTCACAAAGCGTACTTTTGTGGCAGAATGCAAAAGCACCCGGACGTCCGTAATTCTTTGCTTTTTATTGTCTTTTATTGTCTTAACTTTGATTGTCCAAATTCTTATTGTCCTAATTTTTATTACTATTAAACTTCTAAAATCTTAACAGAAGTGAATGGCATTTTTCACAGTAAAATTCTTGATAAAATGACAGAATAGTGTAATTGCATCACTAATAGAAGATAGCATATGTTCAGCAGAAATGCTACCAGTCATAAGAAGCAGCTTGATTCACTTCAGAACTACACCATCCTCTTTGATCTAAAAGGGCCAATGTCTTAACATGCATTTTAAAGAAAGTCTTTGTTATAAAAGCTAGACATCAGGCCAAAAATGGGATTACAGATATTAAGACTGAAGTCAGCACTTTAATAAGCTTATGTTTTTCCTTATCCCTTCTTTTCAAAACAGCATTTATTTGCTCCAATGCTGAGCTAAAAGTCACCTCAGAGACTGACTCCGATGAGTATTTGCTTTATTCGGCCCTGGGTACATGGGGGATCGCTCCTCCTAACACGTAAGCCCAGCACTTTTACACAGCACAATTTATGGTTAAATTTCATGCATATTCATTACATTCCTTGAGATAGGAGTGGTTATACAAATTACTTCTCTGAAGTCATTAATATTATTAGCATATGTGTTGCGCAAGCAGAGTGTACTTTGGTGGTCGCACTTAGGAAGGCTCTGAGTCTTCCTTAGGGGTCGTTCTGATGAAAGCCAGAAGTCTTCTTCACTCTGCCCTTTTCACCTTTCTTTCTGAAGCATGAACAGTCCTTCGCTGGCTGGTTCATCGTTTTCTGCTGACAATAGGTTTTGTTTCTCTTATCCTGACAAGGCTAAGGCGTATCCTGCTTCTTAGGCTTGTGATTAATATTTGCTGACTCTTAATAGTTAACTCATGCTTACATGAGTTAACTATTGTGAGAAATGACCCTCACTTCTTAAATTTTAGGAAAAGGTTTATTAAACCTTGACCAAAAATTACAACAAAGGACTGAATAAGGAAAAATCCCAGCACTGGGAGCCTGCCCTCTCCCGTGGCTTTGCAGCCACATGGCTCATTCATAAAAATGGCTGCTCC
>NW_005055253.1:2883-6932 GCF_000277835.1 Geospiza fortis
TGCTCCAACTACCAAGACTGTTACAAGGGGAGGGGAAAGAAGACTATGGAATGACATCTTACAATAACATTATTATAAATCTATATAATAATTATATCTTAATTGTGAGACACAACTGTTACATTACTTATCAATAACACTATTGATCAACTCCTTTCAGCATACACACAACAGACTGACACAAAACCAGATCCTGACTGGCAAGCAGCAATTATTTTAAAGTAAATTAAAATTTCTCAGATTAACAGGGCAAGGCCCCCAAAAACCAGACAGTGTGGAAAATGCAGAGATGATATTGCAGTTTCATATCCACTTTGTGAAATGTCATAAGTGATGTTGTAATTGGACACTGGCTTGTGTCAACAACAAAATTTCATTCCTCCAAAGCTTTTCAAAGATGGTTATATCACATTTCTATTTGAAAAGCAAAGTATCACATACAGAGCAGTTTGCTTCAGAACCCACTCCTTTAGTAAACCAGGCTCCAACATGACATGAAACAAAAATTATTAGGCTTCTACATTTCAACTACTAAGTCAGCAGATGATGATGAGCACAGATACAGAATAAAAAATTATAACAGCACTGAAATAGGCTTGTAATTAATCTTTTCCAAACAGAGAGAAGATTTATGCTCTTACGGATCATGCTGTATTATAAAGGAAAAGTTCTGTGCACAATGCTACATGCCAGTGCAAGTTAAGAAAAAAATATAAATTAATCCAGCCACTTCTGCTGAAGAAGGGGAGTTTTAAAAGGTAATACATTCGTAGTTATTTAAATTAAATCAAATAATATTTAACAAGAAATCCAGGACTAAGAAAAGAAAATCTATTGGGAGGGGGAAGTATGATGCAAAGGAAAATAAATGTCATTTCAACATGAAAAGACAATTTATTAGGAGAGTGCTCTTTTTTATGTGAAAACATTGCAAGAGATTTGGATGCAGCAATTATTTTTTTACTAGGCCAAAGCCAGTTCTTACAAAACCTAAAAAGTTGAATAAAAGAAGCTGAGATGGTAGCTGTAAGAAACAGAATAATCAAAAGCTACTCTTTTGGCTGAAAATCCTTAAGAAAGCATAGTGTTCATTTTTTCATTTTCCATGAGAGTTCTCAGTATTTCATTTCTTCTGCATCTTTGAAACACTCAGTGCAAAATAAGAGTGCCTACCCTTAATAATGGTGAGGTCAGAATACAAAACCAAACTAGAAATGTTCTTTGCTGTCTTGCCTAAAACAGACACCCTCACCTAGATATGTGACTAACTGCAGTTCTCCAATGGTGGTGCCCTGCATACAATAGCATCTACATCACAAGCTCTTTGGAAAAGATATAATTGTCCAAATGTCTCTGCCAATCAAATCATGTATCCTTCCAGCTCATAGTAAATTCATATTCACTCAGAAAAAAAATTCTATAGAGAATGCAAGGGAAATGGACTCAAATCAGCAACCAGAAATGGATGATAGAATGGTTTGGGTTGGAAGGGAGCTTCAAGACCATCTAGTTTCAATCCCTCTGCAACGGACAGAGACGCCATCCACTAGACAAGGTTGCTCAGGGCCCCACGCAACCTGGCCTTGAACACTTCCAGCTTCTCTGGGCAACCTGTGCCAGTGCCTCACCACCCTCACAGGGAAGAATTTCTTCCTAACACCTAATGTAAACCTACCATCTTTCAGTTTAAAGTCCCTCTCCAGCTCACTTGTAGAATCATAGAATATGCTGAGTTGGAATGGACCCGTCAGGATCATCAAATCCAACTTCTGGCCCTAAGCAGGAAAGCCCCAAGAATCACACCAAGTGCCTGAGACCATTGTCCAAAAACTTCTTGAAATCTGTCAGGCTTGGTGCTGTAACTACTTCCCTTGGGAGCCTGTTCCAGTGCTCAACCACCCTCTAGGTGAAAAACCTTTTCCTGATATCCAACCTAAACCTCCCCTGACACAGCTTCATGCCATTTCCTTGAGTCCTGTTGATGCCTTAGAGAACCTAAAAATGAAACAACACACTTTCAGATATAGTTAGTATGGGAGGTAATATCAAGGCTGGTCTTTATTGGAGGCCTCCAAGGGACAGATATGGGAAATGCCCACCCCTGCATGGGGTGATTACAGTTTTATAAGTTTGGCAAGTTAGCATAATTGACAAAAATCCCCAGTTAGAGACTTAATTGGTGAGGTAATTCCCCCCCCCTTAGCTGTCCCGGTCCTTTCCCAGGTGTGGCAATACCTTCTCCCTTCCCCTCCCCTTGCCTCCTGCTGAGAGCTGTCAGTCAATCTCAGTAGGCCAGCAAGGCCATCGTCTGATAGGCGAAGTTCAAAAGATGCCTCTCAGCCCCGGGGACAATTGGCCTGTCTAGGTGTCATTGTCCCCTGAGACTTCCCCCCTCCTACCTGGTTGGTGGCATTTCTACCCCTTCCCTCCCCCTGTCCCCGGGGTTTAAAAGGACACTGAGACCATGCGGTCGCCATTCTGTGGAGCTGTTACCAAGATTCAGAGATCTGTGACCCTGGAATAAAACTCTGGATTAAACCCTCCGCAGAATCCATCTCCTTTTCATCTTCACCTCGCCTAAAGCTTCTCCATCAGAGGTAATATCTGAATTCCTGCTTGTCTGGACTTGTCTAAGTGCCTAGCTGCAACATACAGCCAGCCAAAGGTGTCTCTGAGGTGAAACACCACAGCTGCCGCCTCTGGCCAAGCAGCAAGGCCCAGAAGAGCCCAGGCACGTTCCACCCGGTAATATTGGGATTTTATTCCAACAGATAGGAGCCTTGGATCCCCGAGGATTGGAGTCTCCGAAATGTGTTTTGTCTTTCTGCCTATCAGGGTGGGGAGATGGTAGGGAAAAGTACTGGAGCTAACTAGGAACTATATAACTATACAACAATAGAGCTGTGAATATATATGAAGGAAATATAAAAGCAAAAATCATTCTGGCATCACTGTCATGAGAGTGAAGAGATCCCTTTGTGAGGGTGTTGAAGACCACAATGAGGTCTCCCCTCAGTCTCCTCTTCTCCAGGCTAGACAAACCAAGTGATCTCAGCCATTCCTCATAAGGCTTCTCCTTCAGACCCTTCACCATTCTCATGGTCCTCCTTTGTATGCTCTTTAACAGCTTAATGTCTTTTTTATATTGTGGTGCCCACAACTGCATACAGAACTCAGATGAGGCCGCATCATTGCAGAGCATAGCTGGACAATGATCTCCCTCAGCCAGCTGGCAACACTGTGCCTGCTGCACTCCAGGACACAGTTGGCCCTCCTGGCTGCCAGGACACACTGCTGACTCATATTCAACTTGCTATCAACCGGGACACCCAGATCCTTTTCCACAGCACTGATCTCCAGCCTCTCCTTCTCTAGTCTATACACACAATCAGGTTTGCCCCATCCAAGGTGCAGAATCCAGCACTTTCCCTTGTTAAACTTCATATTGTTGGTGATTGCCCAGTCCTCTAATTTTTTGAGGTCTCTCTGCAGGGCCTCTCTGCCCTCGAGGGAGTCAACACTTCGTCCCAGTTTAGTGAGAGCAGACTACTACCAAATGCATAGAGATCTCGAAATTTTTGGGACTAGAAAGCGAAGGTCACTGAATCCTTACCAAACACACTGTTGCTATAGAGATCCACATGGCACAAAGCACCAGAGCTCAATCAGAAGGCTGTTTAGACATATTTATTGAAACAACATGTTGCTTTTATAGTTTTACGGGATGTTTACATTTACTTAACAAACACATACACTGCCCACTGGTCATAAAGAAGAAAAAAACTTTCAATAGGTGAAAGGAGCCACACCACTCTGTAAGCCAACCAAAGTCCAGATTTTTTGCTTATACTTTTTTCTTCTCTCTTTGCGTTTTCATGGTGATTGCCTTGGTAAATTCCTTGAGAGAGATATGAGGCTTTCCTTATCTTCATGAAGCCTTTGCTGGCTCACAAGAACGCTGACGTTGCATCCCGATCACGGGAGAGGCGATCGGCACGCGCGCCAGGAGTGGTCGCGCTCCACCTCTGCCGCCGGCAGGCAGGAGCACG
>NW_005055253.1:7043-15555 GCF_000277835.1 Geospiza fortis
CGGCAGGGGGGCTTTCTCACGGGAGGAGCGGGGAAGCTGATGCCATGCTGCGCGGGTGTTCTTCTTTCTCGTGGCGGAAGGCACACCGAGGCTGCAAATCACTGCGCTGCGCCGGGCAAGTGCAGCCGGGACGCGGGGGCCGGCGGCTCGAAGAGGTGGCAGTGGAAAAGAGAGAAAAAAAAAGAAAAACAGCGGCCTTTATGGAGGGGGTGTGGAATGCCAGGAGGAGACCATCTAACGAATCAATGGCTGGATAGGAGGAGTCTGGGGGGACAAACGTAAACATTACATGGAGCGGGAAAGTCACATACCAATGGCAGAAAGGAAAAATCATAACTGACAGAGAATTTTCCAGATAAAGGGGTGTAACAAACCATGACAGACAATCTACAGGGGCAGGATTTTTGAGGATAGACAGGGAAAAATCTGGAATTATCATAACTGCCACGGCGAGACAGGGGGTAAACAACTTTGGACAGAGACTAAACATATTTACATATCCCCACTGTCATAGGCAGGGAGAGACCAAATATCTTCAAACCCTCACTGCCACAGAAGATCACAGAAATCTTTCCCACACATTCAATTCAAGACGACTTCTAATTTGGTTTTGTTAACCACTTGCTGCTGAATGTGGATCTGAAACACTCTCTAATCCTCCAACATTTCTCAAATGGGCCTGGTCTGAATATATTTCTTCATCAGATCTTATTTTGAAAAACCAAAAAACCATCACTAACATCCAAAAGCTAAGGAGCAAGAACAGTGTATGAAAAATATTGTGGTAATAGATGAGAGAAGATCCTGGAGCAGGCACGGAAAACTAACATATAAGTACAAATAAGAATGGGCAAAGCTGCTCTCAGTATTATCCAGCTCAGCGGAGCAATACAGAATTACTTGCAATGCTGACTAGACAGACGAGTACTGAAACCTCAAACTATGACTTACACATATTATTTAGGCACAGTCTGTCAAGTAGCAAAGCACTGTCAAATAAATAAAACAGCCTTATTTCAGTAAATTTCAATTTTGTTTTTAAACAAGAATAAGGTATAAAAGGGCATATTTACTTCATTTTTAAGTGACACAAAATTGAAGCCATGTAGAGCATAAAATACTTCTTTACAACACACACTTTCATGAACTGCTAGCACTTAGAGTTTATCCTTCACCACTCCTCCTAACACAGGCAGGGGCTGAATGTGACAACAGAAAATGTCACTTCAAGCATCACTTCTAGTCAGTGCATGTAAACATAGAATCATAGAACTGTTTAGGTTGGAAAACACCTTAAAGATCATTGAGTCCAACCATTAACTCAGAACGGCCAAGTCCATCACTAAACCATATCCCCAAGTTTCACATCTACACGTCTTTTAAATCCCTCCAGGGATGGTAATTCCACTGCTGCCCTGGGCAGCCTGTTCCAATTCTTGACAACCCTTTCTGTGAAGAAATTTCTCCTAATATCCAATCCAAATGGCCAGTTATTGGACATACATATGCATCATTTGCTATAGGTTTGCTTGTATCATAACTGGCTTGAGCACTGCAGAAAGTCAAACATGGTATATCCTGTTGTGTAATGTGATGAAAACAGAGGTTTGTGACTGACACCACGTACCCCTTCCTCTACACTTCACATAGCCCGGCATTTCTTGTAAAGTGACATTTATTTCCAGCTGCTTGGGTGCTGCTACGGCATGGATGGGACAGCGAAGAGGGACAGGAACAGCTTCAGGTTTTCCATTTTGGATTTCCTGAAGGACAACACGAGCTGCCCCCGGGTTACCGGCCCCTACAAGAAGGCCACTCGTGGGCCTGCTCCGGCTCTGCCTGCCAGCCTGGGCTGGACAGCAGGGACAGCTGCAGCACCACCACCACTGATAACGAGGCTCAGACCTGGCCCTGACCAACCCACCCTCAGGGAACCAGGTCGGGCCCCGATCCCTCCACGACATCGGTGAAACAAGTCAGGGCCTTGTTTCCCCCTCACAGTGTCAGGGAGCCTCCTGCCCTGCTGCAGACTGACAGGATCTGTGACAGTGGTCACAAGGGTTCTTGGATGAGGGAAGAGACGAGAATGTCGACTCCATGTTCAGAAGGCTTGATTTATTATTTTACGATATATATATATTACATTATAACTATACTAAAAAGAAATAGAAGGAAAGGTTTCCTCAGAAGGCTAGCTAAGAATAGAATAGGAAAGAATGATAATAAAAGCAGCTGGCTTGGACCGAGAAAGAGAGAGCCAGCTCTGCCGTGACTGGTCACTGAATCAAAACATCCACACGAGACCAATCACGGACCCACCTGTTGCATTCCACAGCAGCAGATAATCATTGTTTACATTTTGTTTCTGAGGCCTCAGCTTCTCAGAAGGAAAAATCCTGAAGAAAAGGATTTTCACAAAAGATGTCTGCGACAAGGATCCTCATCTTGCAGGAGAGCCATGACCCCACCGCTCCGCGCCACTGCGTTGTCTGTCGCAACCGGCTCACCTGCCCCCTTGCTTACACCTGAGTCACTACACATTTACCACACTGGGGACAAAGGGGCAGGCACATGCAGGTGGCAATTTATTTAAATGTATTAATTTGTGAGAAGCCACTGCTCACTTTTAAAATTTAAAAGGTTCATTAAACCTTAACAAAAATACAACAAAAGGACAAAATAAGGAAAAATTACAGCACTGGGAGCATGGATTAAACCACCATGTACTCATCTACAAAATGGATGCTCTGCCTTTTATACCTCTATCCCCTCCTAAAGTCTTGTCAGTCAACTCCTTCCTTGCTGTCTAGTGGTGGAGATGACTTGGCTTGAGGTCAGGTGTTACCATAGTAACAAGCCAACCCTCCCCAAATGCCCCAACTACCAAGACCATCCCATGATAACAGTGCAAGGGGGAGGACATATTACAGTAACATAATTATACATCTACAAACCTTCTCTTAACATACACATAATGTTCACCCCTTAATTGTGAGAGCCAACCATCTCATTACTCATCTAGAGCAAATTTTATTAAATTTTAATTTTTTTTAACTGTTTCACTTTTACTTGATTCCATTTTTCCCTCTTTGCCCTCCCGCCCCGTGCCTGGAGAGGGCGATGGGGACTTTGGTGAAGAAGCGTCAAGCAGGAGGTGCGTGGTGCCTGCCCCAGGGCGTTGCCCTGGCAACGACATTGCCCTGGCAATGACGTCCCCAAGTGGTGGGGGGGAAGGCAGATGGACCTGCTCCCCCCGCCATGCCTGGGCCGTGACCAGGAGTGGTCCGTGATGAATTCCATGAGACCCATGGGGAAGCTTGTGCTGGGAAAGGCACCTGAGACCTGCGGGCGGTGGCCAGGGGTGGCCCTGAAGCCCTGAGGGCAGATCCCCTCCCTAATGGGGCAAGGTCACCCCTCCCCCATGAATTCCTACTCAGGGGGTTTGGTGGAGGTTTGCAGCTCTGAGCTGCTTTGCAGTCCATGATTGACCCAGCGCTGTCCCTATTTCCAAGCTTTGGCCTTTCTGGACTTGTATGGAGAGGAGCAGGATGTGCCTCCTGGTCTGCTCCATGTTCCTATCCATTGCAACCTCCCAGCTCTGCATAGGGGGTCCACAGAAAACACATTTCACAGCTCTGGTAGTTGAAAATGCGCCTTCAGTATGATTTATGTGCATAAAAATGTAACCATTCAGGCTGTTAGGCAAAAGGTGGGACAACTGGAAATTAAACAATGTGGCATTCGCATTGTCTGAAAAATCCCTTCACCCAGGATTTTTCTCCTGGGAAGCTGAGAAGCCTCAGAGGGAAAGGAAAACAATTCTTATCTCATTTGCTTCTCCTCTGTTTTGCTCATGTGGAATGTGTCTGGAGATTGTTTACCCACAGGTGATTGTTTCATTGGATTCTGGTGTGAGTTGTTTTGTCTCATTGGCCAATCACTGTGTCTTGGTTTGGAAAGACAGGAGTCTGCTAAGGAAGGCAGGAGCCTCCCCTGAAATTGAGAATGTAAACCCTCCTCACCCCTCCGAATTGCTATAAATTTTAAATTAAGGGGCTCTCAGGCAAAAATATGGGAGCAGGAAATAACAGTTTTTTAACAGGGAAAAGAAAAAAAAGGATAAAATAAACAATGTGGTACACTAGAACAACACTGACAGATTCAGAACCCAACCTGACACCCTGTGGGTCAGGGTGTTGGTGTGTGTTGGTGGCAGTACAATTGGAAATGTGGCTGCAGTCCTCCTGAAGTATCAGGTGTGGTTCTGTTGAAGCAAGAGGGATCTGTAGAGAAGGATGTATTCTTCTGAAGATCCAGTGGAAGAAGAGACAGCTGCTGTTCCTCTGGGGAATCCCGTGGAGAAAGCTGTGCCAGTGTCTCAAAAATTTCTGGATTATATCTGGGTAGCAATACTTGGCTCCTCCCTCTGGGCAGAGCATCTCACAATGGGATGTTATAGTTCTTACCAGTCATGCAGTGACATTCACAAGTCTGTTATCAGCAGATTTCCCCTCCCCAGGGAGGTGTGAATGTGGTCACTCAAAGAGAGAGATAAAGCAAACTGCCCACTTGACAAAGGTAATCTGCCATACAGATGGTAATGGAAAACAACTTGCATTGCAATCTTCAACACAGTGCCAAACTGTGTTGGGACTCTGGAGAGAGTCACGAGTTTTCATTATTAGCTTTTTAGCATTCAGTAAGTATCCTTTCTGTATTCTTTAGTTTAGTATAGTTTTGTATTCTTTAATATAATTGTGAAAAATGTGTGTTTTATGATTGGCTTTTCGCAAATATTAAAATGAATATTATATGTGTTGTGTTAGAAAGTAATGCTGTATTAATTCTCTTAAGTAGTGTGTTAAATATAGTTTTAGGTTATAAGAAATGTTAAAATAGAAACTATGCTATGCACAATACATTTTTTTAAGAAAGGACTTGCAGGGAGATAGCCACAGGACACCTAATTCTTTCAGAGAAAAAGAATTTATTGCCCTCTTATCAGAAGAAACAACTTCCCGCCTCGAAGGCGCTGTTAGGATTCAGAGGAAGAAGTTGACGATGACCAGACAGAATCCTGTGTTTGAATGGAATTTATGCATCATGTATGAGGTGTATGAATATGCAACAGGCTATTGGTTTTAAGGGTTAATCCTTTGTTAACGGGTGTCCTTTTTCAGGCTCGTGATGCCCAGAAAAAGGTACCCGGACGTCCGTAACTCTTTGTTTTTATTGTCTCATATTGTCCTAATTCAAATTGTCCAAATTATTATTACTCTAATTGTATTACTATTTTTATAACCATTTTATTATTATTAAACTTTTAAAATTTTAAAAACAAGTGATTGGCGTTTTTCACAATCACTCATCTTGAAGCGATATGCGGAATAAATAGACTCCACAACCTGATGTAGTTATGAAGTGGGTATGTATTGTCAGCACCCGGCGCAAGCAAGATAGCTCTCGTGAAAACTTGTGCCCTGAGCCTTGGTCTGAGCCACATCTTTATTCATGAAGATGTTCTATATGCATTACATTACACAATCTCTTAATGCATATTCAACCCCTGGCCCCGCCTATCCTCACCTCGCATGTTAATTAGATCCACACCCTTCTGAGCATGCATTGTTTGCTGTGGTGGTCGCACGGGGGTATTTGGTGGTCTCTGAGGCCGAAGGTTGTGGTCTTCCTCATGATTGAACTTTTGAACTTTTCTCCTTTGCACGTGGCTGTGGTCCCTTGGTGGTTATCTGAGTACGTCTGTCGGTTTTGATCAGCTTGGAGACAGAGGAGCTCCTTTATCTAGGTTTCTTGCATTCCTTGGTCTTCTCCTGGTATTGTCCTTTATCGCAAGAAGCTTCAGAAATTTGCATTTTCCTATGCTTTTGTACCATGGCAGAGGTTTCTTAAGTAAAAGGTTAAAATTCAACACATAATTCTACAAGCTAAAATTTAGATGCTTAATTCATATTGCTAACTTAAGCAAATCCCCCAAAACCTCCATTTCAATCTCTCTCTGTTCAAGTTTCTCATTTAGGTCACAGTTACTTTAACATCTGCTTTGCTTCAGCATGGATGCCCTGGTTCATGTCTACAGTCTGAACACTTCATCCCCCCCATGCTTTTTCATGAATTACAGAGATATTCTAGTGTGTCACAATCCACCATCATAGCCTTACAAAAGAATTTCAACCCAAGACTAAGGCTTCTTTTCCCATCTGGGAATTGACTCCTTCTTCACTGACCTTGCTGTCTCCATATAGTTTTCTTTACAGGTTTTTACACTCCCTTTTCCTCTGACTTGGGAGAAGATTGATGTTTGTAAGTTTCATCTGTTTGGGGGAGTTTTACAGCACTGAAAGAGTTAATCTTGCTGGGGCCTTGCATCAGGAATTTAGTTCTTGCTGTTGGTCCCATGATATCTGCTGAGCAGCAGCTGGAGCTGTTTACAAAGGAGGATTTTTCAGTGGCCACGCTTGCGGGAGGAGGGGAAAGTGGCAAGGCAGAATCTCAGCAGCTCGGCCCAGAGCTACTCCCAGGGCTCAGCGGACCCTGACTTGGCACGGGTCGGAGGCAGGGTGGGGCTTAGTGTCAGCAAGATGTTAGCAGCCATGGCCTGGCCCAGCCTCGGTCAGGCCTTGCAGCCTCCTCTTCCCCACCTGGCCACCGGGCCAGGAGTGGGGGAAGAACTTCTCTTCTCAAAAGACAGAAAGCCAGAAGCTTAACCCAGGCTTGTTCAGTTTAAAATATGAATCTCACAGAGGCGTGTTGAGCTCTTTAATTGGCTTATTAACATGCCTATTCTCAAAGCCAGTCAGCAATTGGTTTTGCTAGGGACAAAGGAAGCTCTTAACAGCTTCTCTCAGAAAAAAATGACTTCCGTGAGTGGCTCCAATGCAAAACCAGTACACTTCTCATGAAGACATTGGCTTTGAATGAATTTTAGCAATACCTGCCTGTATCACTGTATTGCTGCTTTCTTTTGCAGAAAATTTAGGGAGCACAGTAAAATCTGGTGGCAGCACAATTCTTAAAGCATTTTTAAAGCAATTCTGAAAATGTTATGAACTGTAGGGCTGACACACGTCTACATTAGCAATAGTAACATGGCAATTTGTTACTTATAAGCCTGTTAGGGTGTTGTTGTTGGGTTTTTTTTGTTGTTAGAGATTAGAGACAAAACCCCTTCCTCCTTCTCTGTGCCACTCTTGGAAGCAGCGGCGGCGTGAGCGCGACCCGTCGGTTCTTCCCACCCGAACTGATCACTTTTAATAAAGGCATTAAAAAAGGAGAAAAATCTCCTGCCCTATTTATTTCAGGGGGGAAGAACTCTCTTCAAAAGCTGCAAGTAAGAGAGCTTTTCCCGGGCTTGTCCGTTTTAAAATGTGAGTCTTACAGAGGCAGATCTAGCTTTAGATCTTAGCATAGACTTAGCATAGACAAAGGATAAAAGACTAGAAGCGCTCTTCCCCACATGGATGCAAGGATCTGTTTATTTGCTTGAGACTGGATACTCCTGTGATGCCACCATCCAGGCAGGAAAGAGGCTGAACCTTTACCTGTGGTGGGTTTTATATCCCAGGGGAGAGGGGGCGGGGAAAGAGGACCGTGGCCAATGGGATGCCATTGGGGAGGGGCGAAGGGAGGGGGACCCATGGCAAGGAGGCCACACCCTCTTTTCTATTTGAGTGGTCGCTGTGCCAGCAGTATCTTGTCCCAAGCCAATAAACTGGACACTCGTCCCCACGTGGGAAAGAGCGCTTCTCGTCTTTTATCCTTCATCTATGCAAGTCCGTGTGGGCTAAGGGTCGGATTTACATAAACCCCAGTGAACCGTGGATTACTGCGCTGACAAAGGAGGTCGGGCATGAGTCTTGGCAGAGGAGGCCGGTATCTCAAGTTTTTTAAGTCCTGATATGTAAGTCCTACCATTAGGGAAGTTAGGCAAACTAGAAATCAGGCAGTTCTTTTCTTTCAAAGTCCTGAAGAAAGGGGTCCGGCAAATCTCAGTTTCAGTGGAGAAGGCTGGGACTCCTCAAATTGGATTTTTCTTGAGTTACCTGTCGGTGCATTTCTTTTTGAGTAGAGGCACCTTTGTGATTTTTTTCTGTTGAGACCCAGAAAATTGGAGGATGTAATAGTAAGAAGAGAGGCAAGCGACTGAAGAATATACCCCCCCACAGTCCCTTAGGTGAACTGCTAGAGAGATGGGATTCTATAGAGGCCACGGAGGGATTAGATAAGGTTAAGATGATTCACTACTGTGTGTAGAAGTCGCCAGAGTTAGATGTGCAAGGAGGATGGCCGTGGTGTGGGACAAAAGACAAGTGGATGTGTCAACAACTGAGTCACTATCTGACAGCTCGAGAGGATACTGATCCCGAGCAACTATTATATGCAGCTTGTGGGCTAAAGAGTGCTATTTGGGATGAAGGTGTGCGAATTTGTAAGGCGCAGAGGAAGAAAGAGGGGAATGAAGGGGGGAATGCTGGAGTTAGAGAGATTAGTAAAA
>NW_005055254.1:0-4124 GCF_000277835.1 Geospiza fortis
TCTATTTCGTGGTTATATGTTTCCGAATGCTAACATGATGATGACTCTCTGAACTTTGGGATGACACAGCACTGAGCACTGGGCCCCTGTGGCAAATTTTCTAGCAACGATGGCCTGAAATGGATCATTCAGCAGTGGTCACTCCCCAGATGACCAAATGAAGCAGTGCTCTAAACAGCAATGCACTATAGAACGGCTGGTGAAGCATATTGCTAAGAAACAAAGGAAAAAATATGGGAAAAGTAAGGTCTCAGCTTCCCAAGTTCATGCTCTTATTAAGAACCCTTCATGGGATCCCAAGTCATGGGATGAAAATATTTGGGTGAGGTCCTTGGACTGTGAGATTGAGTTTGAGCCACACTCAGCAGATAAAGAGATGGTAGAAGTGTGACCCCCTCATAGAAATGGAGGGGCAGCAGGATCTGCCAGGCAGAGGGGCACAGGTCACTCAGACCTATATCCCAAAAGAGTTATGGGTGTTTTTAGAGACTTATTGGCAGAAGAGTGGGGAGAGCACACTGGCATGGATTTTACGAGCTTGGGATGGTGGTGCTGTACCTATTCACTTATTAGTGGGTGAAAAGTCTCCTTTAACTCCAATAGCCACTGATAATAAGGTCCAACAGGAGTATGCTCGGCTACAGAATGTCAGAAGTCCTGATGGACACGATATTGCTGTGCATATGCTCTATCACTGGCTGTGTGAGCAGTTTTAACAGTACACACAGATCCTGCTGACTTGGTGTTGTCCCTCAGAAACTGGTGCACAATGGAAGAAGATATTGGCACTAACCACAGGATCTAATCCTGATGCAGCAGCAGTAACAAGAAGTATTAAAATGCAGTTTGTGAAAGGGGCACATGAGAAATTAAAACCCCTGATTATACCAGCAGTCACATATGCTACTGGCAACATAGGTGCCTTCACGAATGCCTTGAGGGATATTTGAGCTGTGATCTCAGAACCAGCTGTGTGGCAATCTGGAGGGACTTTGCATGTGTCAGCTCTGGTGGATACAGGTGCAGAAGTTACTGTATTACATGGTGATATTGCCCCTAATGAAATGACTTCGCAGATCTGCGGCTTGGGAGACAGTTCCACCCCCATCCTCCAAGCTGAGGTTACTTTAACAATAGGAGACAACTCTCCATTTGTCATGAAGGTGTTAATTGCCTCAATTAAAGAATATATCTTGGGCATTGGTGTGCTGGTGGGGCGAACAGTTGAAACACTGAACAGTCATTTTTGTTTCGGGACTCCATATGCGGGATTTGCCATTCGATCTATAACTGCTGTGCATGGGCTCCTGGAGTGGGATCCTGTTGCACTGCCAGTGCCTGCCAAGGTGGTAAATGTAAAACAGTATCGCATTCCAGGGAGGGAAGACGCAATTATTCAAATGATTCAGGCACTCCAGGGAGTGGAATCATAAAAGATACTATGACTACTTTTAAAAACCCTATTTGGTCTGTTCAAAAATTGCATAGCACTTGGAGAGTGGCTGTTGATTACAGAGATTGAATAAAGTCTCCCCCCCACTTGCAGTTACAGTACCAGACATGGTTACTGTCATAGAAAAAATCAACAAAACTCTACATCCCTGGAAGGTGGTAATGGATCTTGATAATGCTTTCTTTTCAAAAGTCATTGCTTCAGACTGTCAGGACCAGTTTTCCTTTACCTGGCAGTGAAATCAGTATGCCTTTCAGGTATTACCTCAGAGATGTAACCATAGTCCCTCCGTTTGCCATCAAATGGTGGCAGCTGATGTAGCACTGTGGTTGGGTGCTATCACTGTTCACCATTATATTGATGATCCATTGATTATGGCAGAGTCACCACAAGAAATTGAGGCAGCTACTGAATCCCTGAAAGCCCAGGACTGGGCAATTAATCTAAAGAAAATACAGGGCCCTGTTGGGAAGGATGAAAGTTTGACAAGAAAGTCTCACAGATATGTATGCTTGGCAGAAAGATTTTTGAATGTAGAATCTGAAGAAGGAATAGAAATGAAAGCAAGTTTTGATATAGAAGAAAAGAATTGCTGAGCCAGTCTTACTGGATAACTAAGAAGGCAAAGGGTATCTTAGTTAGAAGGGGTTTTTATGACTTAGAGCAAAGGATATACCCACCTCAAACAAGATGTTTTTACCAAGCAGAAAGATAGCACAGGCAAACAAGTCTGCTGATGCTGCAAGTAGAAAAAAGGTCTCAGAATTTTCCACTGTAAGAAAACTGAAAAACAACTTCTAGCTTAAACTGTAACGTATTAACTTTTAGTGACTGGAGAATAGTAACATGAGTATGGTAATTATAGTAGTTATGATAGGCTATAGATAAAAGTTAAGGTATAGTTTTGTTCTACTGTATTAAGATGCTCAGCAAAGTATATAATGCATTGTAACCAAAACTAAAGGGTTTTCAGGCTTGTCTGCAGCTGGAGCTGACAGCTGTAGGCACAGGCTCTGTCATACATGACCCTGGACTGCTGTAACGTCCTGGATACAATAAACTGCATTTTGAAGAGACGCCTGGCATCCTGCATCTCTCATTCAGACTCTTACTGGGCTCTGGTACTACTGTGCATTTTTGGGGGGATAGTTTGGCATGGGCAACCTAGAGAAATACTGAACAGAGTACAGCAAACAGTCCAGCAATGTCCTGTACCAACCACAGTGAACCAACTGCAAACTTTTCTGGGGCATTCAGGGTGCTGGAGAACTTTCATTCCATATCTGGCAGTACTGATACGCTCTCTACAGAAACTGCCTGAGAGGAAAGTTGATTGGCCCTGGGCCAAGCAACAAGAGGCCCTTGATGCCTGCAAGTATGCTTTGATTGAGTGTGACCAGTTGTACACTCCTAGGCAAGAATATCCTTGTGAACTGGAAGCAACAATTCTAGATGACATAGTCTTGTGGGCAAACAACTGGGTCAAAAAATCAGAAAGAACCTATAGGATTTTGGTCTAAAGCATTACAAGGCTCTGCTACACACTATACCCCAATGGAAAAACAAATTCTAGCTGTAGTTTGGGCATTGCAAGAAACTGAAAGAATCACAGGCCAAGATAGCATGACTGTACACACACCTGTCCCCATTCATTGGTGGGTAACTGATAATTTTCTTGGGAGTCACACGGGGGTTGCCCAGGCAGCCTCACATTGCAAATGGAAACATTGTTTACAGCAATGATTTTACTGAGAAAACGTCATGCAACCACTCCACATGCCACTCTTCTGGGAACTGTGTCTCTTAATGTTTCCCCCGGGCTGGGGGAACCTTCTTCCCCTGGGGATTTCCTTGCATCTCATGTGGAGGGAGCATCCCCTTATGACGAGATAACAGAAGAGCACAGGAAAGAGACCTGGTTTACGGATGGGAAAGCAACATACAAGGCCACTGGAAAGAGACGATGGAGAGCAGTTGCATATGCTCCACTTCCAGGAATCCTGCTATGGCAATCACCAACAATATGAAGTTAAACAAGGGCAAGTGCTGGATTCTGCACCTGGGAAGAAACAACCCTGAATGTATGGACAGACTGGGGAATGAGATGCTGGAAAGTAGCACCACAGAAGGGGACCTGGGGGTCCTGGTTGACAGCAAGTTGAATATGAGTCAGCAGTGCCCTGGCAGCCAGGAGGGCCAAACATGTCCTGGGGTGCATCAGGTAAAACATCGCTAGCCAGTCAAGGGATGTGATTGTCCCATTCTGCTCTGCACTGGAGCGGTGTCACCTTGAATATTGTGTGCAGTTTTGGTTGCCGCAATATAAGGAAGATATTAAACTATTAGAGAGCATCCAATGGTGTTGTGGCGTGTTGTTTTATTTCAGATTTCTATTGTATAAGTCTGGTTCTATGCAATGTTATTTGGTTTATCCCGACCCCCTAAATTTCAGAATGGTTCTGCCCAGGTTTTCCCTCCCCGGGTGCCCAAGTTGTTCACTGTCAGTTTGCTCTCTCGCTTCGCACCTTCCAATCCCAGTTCAGTGTTGCTATGTTCATCAAGTTGTTCTCCTCCCCATGTGGCTTGCCTATCACCCTCCAATCCAGCCCAAGTTCCAGAGAGTTGTCTCCGAGCTGGAGGTGATTGGAGCAGTGGCCACAGCCCCTCCTTC
>NW_005055254.1:4403-7093 GCF_000277835.1 Geospiza fortis
CTGGCGGCTGCCCCCGAGGTCTGCTGGGTGTGTGCTGCCTACCTAGCCGGGATTTCATTGGCAACTCCAACACAATGGCGGGCTGCAAAGATGGTGAAGGGCCTTGAGGGGAAGCTGTATGAGGAGTGGCTGAGGTCACTTGGTCTGTTCAGCCTGGAGGAGACTAAGGGGTCGTGTCATTGCAGTCTACACCTTCCTTGTAAGGGGAAGAGGAGGGGCAGGCACTGATCTCTTCTCTGTGGTAAGCAGTGACAGGACCTGAGGGAATGGCCTGAAGTTGTGTCAGGGGAGGTTTAGCTTAGATATTAGAAAAAGGTTCTTCCCCCAGATGGTGGTTGGGCACTGGAACGGTCTCCCTAGGGCAGTGGTCACAGCACCAAGCCTGACAGAGTTCAAGAGGC
The DNA here is from genome assembly GCF_000277835.1 of Geospiza fortis. Lineage (NCBI taxonomy): Eukaryota > Metazoa > Chordata > Aves > Passeriformes > Thraupidae > Geospiza > Geospiza fortis. The sequence goes on from NW_005055254.1 coordinate 4,805, forward strand.
GTTTGGACAATGCTCTCAGGCACATGGTATGATGTCGCAGTACAGACGGACGGGACACATTTCTTTATCCACCATAGCCAATCTTTATTCTCCACAGCTCATATTTATATGGTTTTCTGAAGGCATCGTGTTTAATTCTAGTTGGTTAGTAACTTATTGCAACTCAGTTTATTGCTTAGTAATGGCTAGTGTACCTGTCCATCAAAAACTTTCCTCTCTAACAATGTTTACATTCTTGTCTCCTGGATAGAAGATGTTTCGAATGGGTAGAATCTTTCTCCTCACAGGTGCAAATTGGTTCCCTCAGGAATACATTGATATGCAAGCTGATTCTCACTGTTACAAATCCTTTCTCACAGGAACTTATCAGGCTAGCTGTTAGCTGTACACAGACGAAACAGCAGGCCTGAGCCATGGTTTTACAAGCCCTTTCTTTTGTAAGGTTTTACCCATGTGCAACAGTGTGACTCTTGAGGATAGTCCTACACAAGGCCAGGAGTTGGGCTCTGATCCTGGTGAGTCTCTTCAAACTCAGCTGATTCTGTGATTCTCTGATTCTGGGTGTACAGGCATCTAGTCAGTGGGCTGAATTGGTCGCAGCATCCTTTGCCATCTTGGAAGGGCAGGCACATTACTTATACACTGACAGCTGGGTTGTATACAAAAGTCTCACAATGTGGTTACCCCGCTGGGCCCAGGAAGATTGGCATGTACAGAAATACCCTGTATGGGGGCAGATATATGGCAACAAATTTGCCAACATGTGCAAGAGCATCCCTTAAAAGTAAGACATGTCTCAGCCCATGAGAAGGATGACTCACTTAAGTCATGAAATAATAGGGAAGTAGATGATATGACCTCAGCTGAGGTACTTGCACAAGCTGTGAACGCACATATAACTTGTGGACATTGGTCAGCCCAGAATGCACATGCCTGGGACATTACCCACAACAAAATCCCTTTGCCATTGCATGTGTATAAGACATTTGCACATAACTACTATTTGTACACAGCTGCATTTAAGGACATTACATAGGCCCTGAGGAGAGTACAGTGGGGTCAGTGGGCTTTGACTAGCTGGCAGGTTGTTTACATTGGCCCTCTGCCCTCATCAAGGGGGTGGTGATGTCTTCACCACTGTGAATAGTGTCAGGATTGCTCTTTGCTTAAACCCACCAAATGTGCCAACCAACATAGCATGACTGAGGCATTGCAACTCCATCAATATGGACCTACGCATCAAATACAGAGTGACCAAGGAACACACTTTAGTGGAAGTAATGTCCAAAACTGGGCTCAAAGCCTGGAAATTCCACATTGCCTACCATCCCCAAGCTAATGGGATAGTGAAAGAATAAATGGGATGTTGAAGGAACAATTGAAAAAGTTAAGCAGAACTACAACTTTACAACAATGGAGTTCACACCTTGCTAAAGCAAGATTTTTGTTAAACAACTGGAATATTCATAACCAAATGTTGCAGACATTTCTTTTGTGAAAATCCTTTCTTAGGATTTTTCCAAGAGCGCTGCTTTTGTTATCATTCTTTCTTTTCTATTCTTAGCTTAGCTAGCTTCTGAGGAAACCTTTCCTTCTATTTCTTTTTAGTATAGTTATAATGTAATATATATATCATAAAATAATAAATCAGGCCTTCTGAACATGTAGTCAACATTCTCGTCTCTTGCCTCATTCAAGAACCCTTGTGACCACTGTCACAACCAAACACCATATTTTTGTATCATTTCACCTCCAGTACAAAACATGGTGAAGATTGAGGTTCTTCCAGATGGTGACTCTCCAAAAATATTAACTACAGGGGAAATGGAATTGTTTGCACCAATGGATTGTGTGGTGGGACCACAGCTTGTTGGTCTAGATATGAAAATTCCTGTAATAACACCTGAATGAGTATGGTTCTGTACTACAACTTCTCCCCTTATGCTAGATCCTCTGTTAATATCAGATTCTCAAGTTCATGTATTTCAGGTATCTTTGACAAATGCCCAGGCCTTGTCTAGGGAAGACAGCATTGGAACTCTGTTATTGATGGTACAAAGTGTCCTGGTTTGAAAAGGAAGTGAGTTTTTTGGGATGCTGTGGTCAAACCAATCAGTGCTGAGATTTGAATATTGGCACCTGGTGTGGCCACTGAGGACATGGATATGCCTCTGAGAACACAGGGGGTTAAAAGCAGAGAACTCCCAGGGGGAAGCTCTCTTGGGTTCTGGTCCGTGAAAGAGGTCAAAAGAGGTCAGACCTCCCCCACCCAGCTGTGGGCTGGGTGGG
>NW_005055254.1:7238-11810 GCF_000277835.1 Geospiza fortis
TCCTGGAGTTGAATGAGAAGAGAGATAGAGATGAGATAAAAGGAAATGGGCCACGAGAGAAGTTGAGAAGAATCTTAGGTGAGAGGAGGTGATGGAGTGGCCTTTGGCTGGACTTTTCTTGTATAGCCATGGACAGAACCATTTTTCCTGTGACACAAAGACTGCATTTAGGGGGGAGGCAATGGCTTGGAGCCAAGAGAGTGCAGTGATGTTATGTGAAGGAGTGCATGAACAGAGATAACGGGTGTGGAGGGTGGTTGGTGCCCTCTGTCTTCCGGGAAGAAGAAGATCTCTGTTCTCGAGACCCCTCAGCCCCAGGGGGTGAATTTGGGGGGTGCTGGTGTCCCAAAAGTGAGAGACTGTGCTTTTTTTGGAACTGGGCAAAGTATCCTTAAAAGTGGAACCCTAGAAGCAGCTCTGGTCCATGTGCAGTTGTGAGAGCACGGGGCATGGAAGGAAGATGTCACGATGGCAAATGTTCTCCGGGCAGTGCCACGTGTGACATGGAAACACAAGGGGTTTCAACTGTGTTTCCAGGGGAAGCCTACGGTACAAGAGGGACTCCTCTCTCCTTGATGAACTGAGAATTGATTATCTAAAGGGTGGTGATGGACTGAGAGTTGATGATCTGAGGGGTGGATGTATTGGAAATTTGGTGGGGGGAGGAGGAATGTTTTTGGAAGGTTTTCATTCTGTGTGTGTTTCTTTTTATATATAATTGTAGGTTAATAAAGTTTTTCTTCTTTATTCCTAAGTTGGAGCCTGCTTTGCTCTATTCCTGGTCACATCTCACAGCAGACACCAGGGAGCATATATTTTCATGGGGGCACTGGCATTGTGCCAGCCTCAAACCGTGACGCAAACCCACTATCAAATTGAAATTCAGTCTGAAAAAGCACAAACCAAGCTTCTTCAATCTTTGTGGGCAATCATCCCATCTCAAGGTACCAGGCCCAAAGTAATTCTAGCTGAAGGAGCTGGGGCAACAGTGTATGTATTACTGGAAGGAGATGACACTCCTATCTTCCTTCCTTATCATAGGTTGGCTCCTTGTGTTTTGTAGACTTGTACAACATGCGCATACTCTGGATACATTTCTGCAGGATTTCTATGCAAATACTTGTGTGTGTGGTGACTTTTTTCCTTTTTCTTCTCCACATAGCAAATACAGAGCACCTGGGGTATGCCTTCACCTAGGGTTTAGATAGGACATCAAAGGCAATTGTTACCCGGAATGTAGAAGTAACTGTACTGCACCTAGGAACTTTACTGGTCCACTTGCTGATGAGCTACCTCTAGGTCTCAACACCACATACGCTATTCTGAGTTTGACAGCATGTGCAACATGACTGCTGAATCAGCTGCATTGAGAGGAACATTTGACATTGACAGGACTTCAGACATCGACTAAGGCAACCTATCGGCGGTGCCTCTCTAGCTAAGGGGTTTAATGCCTTTACAGGAGGACTGGGGCATTTACCTGTTGTCACATCAGGCTCCCAGCCAGGTAATAATTAGCATTAATTCCATGATTCACAGAAGGCTGATCAATCCCTTTATTATATTATACTATATATAATTATTAAGAAACCCATTGCTTTTATAGAAAATTGCGATACACCTGGACCTAATTGGTCCACCAATCCAAACACCATCACCATTGGCTAATTAAGAAACCACCCTTTGGTAAACAAATCTTCATAACACATTCCACATGTTCACAATAACAGGTGCAGCAAGTGAAGATAAGAATTGTTTCTCATTCTTTTCTCTGATCTTCTCACAGACTTTTCCCCAGGACAATGCCTGGGAAAGTTGTTTCTCTCTGTGGCCAGAGAACTGCTGCCACATTTACCATAGAGAATTATATGTTTATTCCTTTTTTTCCTTGATAAATGGGTGCAAACAGCAGCCCCCACCTGCTACCATGGACTAAGCTTAACAGTGCTTGTGTTTCTGCTTCTGTGCCTCTGCCCAGGTGCTGCTTTGGGATCCTCCAGTTAAATAGGTAATGAAATAAATTTACTCTTTGCATTTCAGCTGTGGTTTTGTGGTTGTTCTGGCCACCTACGTATGTCAACTCAAACACCTTATAAGGAAAATTGCAGAGGAACAACATAAGGTAACTCACTGGGGAACAGAGTCTATGGTAGAAGCATTGAAGCCTCAAGTTTTGAGCATACAAATGACTAGTATCATAAAAAGCATTGTTAAAAGGTGCCAAACCTGTTTAAAGAACAATCCACATCAAATTAGACAGCCTACACCTGGGACTGTTAAGAAAGGAAACTGTCCAGGAGACTATTGGCAAATAGACTTAGCAGAGCTTCCATGGCAAAACAGGTACAGGTATTTCTTGGTACTGGTAGATTGTGACGGCTGTCACAAGGGTTTTTGGGGTGATGGAAGAGATGTAGATCTGACTCCATGATAAGAAGGCTTGATTTATTATTTTATGATATATACATATACTATACTATACTAAAAAAGAAAAAGAAAGGAGAGTTTCCAGAAGCTGCTAAGCTACCTAAGAAGAGAAAGTAAAGAATGATAACAAGGCAACTCTCTCCGACTCTGTCTGAGAGTGTTCCCTCCCCGGATTGGCCATCAACCATAAACATCCAAGCTGGGCCAATCCAGACGGACGTGTTACATTCCACAGCAGCAGATAACCATTGTTTATGTCTATCTCTGAGGCCACAGATTCTCAGAAGGAAAAATCCTAAGGAAAGGATTTTTCACAAAGAGAATGTCTGCGACAGTAGATACTTTTTCAGGATGGCCAGAAGCTTTTCCTTGTTGCACCAACAAAGCTTGAGAGACGGTAAAGGTTTTGTTGAAAGAAATTATCCCAAGGTTTGGAGTGCCAGTGTGAATGTCATCAGTCAGAGGTTCACACTTTATTGCTGAAATAGTGCAAAGCCCAGCTAAAATGTTAGGGGTGAAATGGGGCTTGCATACCCCATGGAGACCTCAGTCGAGTGGGGAGGTAGAAAGAATGAATCAGAGTATAAAGAGAAAAATTAGTAAGATTTGCTAGGAATCATATTTAAAATGGCCAGATGCCCTTCCTTTGCCCTTACTGAGTGTACAAATTAGACCTATGTCGAAAGAAAAGGTGAGCTCATAGGAAATACTGTACAGGTGACTGTATCAGGTTACAGAAAGCAAAGGGAATATCCAAATCAGTGGGGATCAGTGTCTAACTGAATATATTATATCCCTGTTGCATACAAGTAGATATATTATAAAAGAAAGGCCTTATAAAATCAGGCCCTGCTCTGCTAAATTACCAGCTGGCCTGTTACTTCTTCTAAGGGCGGCTAGCTAACTTCCCATGTGAAAAATCATAAGAATGAAAGCAGTTAACACAACAAGCTATTCTGGTAAGAAAACTGTTTTCACCTGTTCTAAACAAGAAATATGTCCCATGAGAATCAGTGAAGAAAATAAATAAACTAACCAAATATAGAGAGATTTGACAGACGTACACCCTAGCCATTTACTGACCAATAAACTGTGTCAGTGTATTGCTGACCAATTAGGTTTAACATAGTGCCTTCTAATATTTCCTGTAAATATGAACTATGTGAATAAAGAAGGGGCTTTTCTGCATGAAGAAACTGAGTCCTGTCTGCTTTATTGCAACATATTCCTAGGGAAAGTGTTGTCTTCTCTCCACAGATACGCTATGCTGGCAGCACCCATGACGTTGGACATCGCCACCCATCCATACCAACCTGGAGACAAGGCATACATCAAAAACTGGATTGAAGAACCTCTCCGAGAAAGATGGAAGGGAACATATCAAGTGCTGCTAACTGTCAATACTGCTGTGAAGGTGCAAGGAGTAGATTTGTGGATCCATTACAGCCGAATCAAGCCAGCTTTGAACCCAGAACTGTACTGGACAGTACAGCAAACAGCAAATCCGCAGCAGATAAAGCTGCAACAGAACCAGAGACTGAGATACATTAAGTAGTTTATCTTTTTGTGTTTACCAAACAATGTTTCCAGTATTACAACATGGTTATTTGTTCCTGGTTTAGTCAACCATCCTAGCAAGACCTTGCAAATAATGATCATAATGGCAAGTATGGCTTCAAGTGTGTGAGGTACAATCGGCAAGAAGGGAAAGGGAGCAATGTCCTTTTCCCCAAAGACCCCTCTAACATGACACAAAGACAACAAATACTACCTGACCCTTGGAAGAAAAATTTATACCTAAAACTATTGCTAGCCATAACACTGATGAAAAATAGTAGTAATTGTTGGATTTGTTCTCAATTTCCTACTCATTCAGATGAAAGAATTCAGATGATAGGACTTGAAATACAAAATGTAATCTCCAATGCTTTTCCTTCAACTAGTGTGATGCTCTTTTGGAGGGAGAAACAGCCCAACCCCCTATAGATCAACAAATTCTGGTGGTAGAAGTAGTAGTCATTGAGACCTTCTCTGTTCAAGGATGCCTAAAACAACCAGGAGCAGCCCATCACCAGAAAATTGAGTTATCTAATTGTAACCAAGGAATAATGGTAGGAGATGATCGCAAGTGTCATTTGTATTTAG
>NW_005055254.1:11834-13690 GCF_000277835.1 Geospiza fortis
ATTTTAAATACACGTTGGTGATCTATTCCACATAATGTGGGATACTACTGACTTTGTGGAAACCAGGCTAGAAAGGCTCTACCTCCTGAATGGCAGGGAATATGCACCATTGGAACTGCAGTGTCAGGAAAATTAATTCACAAACATCAGAGGTTTATGTCCAAAAAGGAGACAGAGGAGTCCTTTGTCGTTATTCGAATAAAAGGAGAGGCCATGGGGCATTCCCCTGGGGCCTCTCAAATTTTTGGAGGACGCAGCCTCCTTTTTATCCTAATTTCCTGGCTGCATTTCCCTTCTCTCTTTCCCCATTGGCTGAGGTATTTGAGAGGTACAGACTTCCTGAATTGCCTGATACCAGAGATTTCCCTCTAATGTATAACCCTCCCTTTTAATTTTTAATTCTTATGGAATTTAGGGTTTTCCCCATTGTTTCTTTCATCTTTCAATGTCCAATTTCATTTATCAGCAAACCTAAAGTTTATTTGTAAAAGCAAATATCTTTTTTCATTCATCAATCAGTGGAATCCTTCCTATTCTTTCTTTTATCTCCCAGTGCTAGTTTTATCTACCAGCAGACCCACAGCTTGTTTATAAAGACAAATCCATCATTCCTCTCATTAGTACCAAAAATAGATGTTATTGATAAATCAGAATTTCCCAGAGTGTTACCAAAATTGGTAAAAATAAAACTCCTTAACACCAATGTAGCATTACAAAGCAGGCATTCTTTATTCAGCTGGATGTAAGGGGGATAACTCCACCTAGCATACATGCTGATTATAGAAAAAAATCCTATATACTCTATTGTACATACATATTCATTGATTTTCCAAGAATAACCATACATATGATAATAATTTCCTTGAAATCATTAACATATTTTCCCTCCCCTCTGCACATGCATTCTTCTGTCCTGGGGATCCCTTTGGTGGTCCCTGGTGGTTGGCAACCCCAAAGTCATATCTGACCACTGAGTGAACTGGTAAAAGTTGGCATAACTGGGCTGGTTGCTTTCCATTTCTTCTTGCTACAGAATAAGCATTGTGTGGTTTCATAGGCCAGTGGTTTTTGAAGAGTAAGCATTGTATTAACCCACCAGGTGTAAACAATTTTTCATCTGGCAACATCCCCCCCTTTGAGGTTTGGGAAGCATGTCTTCCCTTCAAGCCTTCATAAGCCTCACTTTGCTTCTTTATTAACATCATATAAGTTCTTCACATTGCATTAGCAAAAATGGTTTTTATGCAGCTTAAAGCAAGTATCATAATTACAATTAGTACTATAATCACAATTATTCTTTGTGAAAGTGAGGCCAACCAACCAGTCAGAGAAAATCCAAATCCTTTAAATATTTTGTTTAACCAGTTACTTTCTAATCATGCCCTTAATTCTCTGCTAGATGCAGCAACCGATTTTATCCTCTCTATCTGATCATCCAATTTAGCAGTCGCATTCAGAATGTGCACATGACAAGTCTTCTTGTTAAAATTCAAGTATCTACACAATCCATGTTCATGTTACAGGAATCGGTCTAAAGCCAATCTGTTTTGTAAGGTCATTTTAGTCTTGGCTTGCAATTGTTCTTTATGTCAGTAAACCCCAACTGACATGCGGTCCTGGGTTGACTATATAATGCTTTTATCCCCAATCATCTGTTCTGTTTATGCTGAATAATAAGTTTTGCACCTTTAAGACTTGTTCCGAGAGTGAAGGGGGGAGAGAAGAAGCGTGCAGTTTGTTTTCAGAAAATTGCACTTACTCCCCACATTCCTTCTCCTAGACTGTGTTGTCTGCAGACAGACAGCAGGAGAGAACTCCCCTTTGCTTTTTTTACGTTGGGTTTTGCTTACCTAAAA
>NW_005055254.1:13805-15495 GCF_000277835.1 Geospiza fortis
TTTCCAGCGCCAGAAAGACTGATAAGAGACTGAGTGAGTCGAGCTACAGCCCACAGAGGGGACTTTCTGAGTTTGTCTCTCTTGTGCAGCAGCAAGAGGTTTTATTGTTTGATATTGTTTAGGTTTTATTGTTTAATAAACAGTTTTTTCCACTTTTCTCCAAGGAGGTATTTTTTTCCCGAACCGGTTGGGGGAGGGGCCAATTGAGTCTGCTTTCTAGAGGAACCTCTTTGGGGATTCTCTCCCAAATTTGCCCTGAACCAGGACACATGCATTTGCTAAAGTTTTGATTTGCAGAATCAAATTGTGTATGTCTAGTCTATTCCTGAAGGTAGCTATTTGCAGAGTGAAGATAGATCCTAAAATCCATCTAACTATGGTTCCTGTACGGGGATGTTTCCAAGTTTCATCACTTTTAACTTTTTCCCATAGTCGGGGTCCCAATGGTGACTCCTTCCACAAGGTACATAACTTTAATACTCCCAGTGTCCATTGTACTCTTGATTCTCCTAAGGGCAAATGTGTGGTCCAAATTCCATTACTTCCTACCCATACTGTGGGTCCTAATGATTTTTCCATGTCCTGCTGACAGTCTATATCTCTCCAAGTCTTCTCCAACCTGTTGCATATGCATTAAGTTTTGCAACAGGTTCATGCATATTCATCACATTACAGTTAGTTCTTATTAGTCCTTGTGCAGAGAGCTCTCTGGTTGTCTGTCTCCTGCAGCCTCAGTTTTGGCTTGCTTCTTGTTTCAAGGTCCGTGGGGCCCCTCTTATCTTTCTCTAGCTTGGAAGTTCACATTCCTTTCACCTTGTTTGAGGCAGTTTTGTGAGCTACAGGCTTTTTTATGAGCACAGCAAATTAATAGACTAAACAAGTTAAACAATTCAAAACAGCACACTTCACCTAGATCTGAAATGGATTTCTAACCCAAGTGAATTCCTAACCCCATGCCTTAAGACCAGGTGTCATTAAGAAAGGTAGAATAATTTCTACAAACACATCCCAGCCTTAGAGCCTGGGCCACAGCCATGAGCTACTGTATCTCAGTACTCCTACTAGTACAAGTGTATATTTAAATGCAATTCTACTTTTCCTTTGTCTTTGGATTCTTTCGCCTTGACCCTAAGTTACAATCCGTTCCAGGAGACAAGAGTGACCCAGGCTCTTGTTAAGAAAACCCTTGGAGTGGATTAGAGTAAAACGACACTGAATGACAGATGTGTGTAAATATATGTATATCAGGTTTATTTTAGAACAATTTGGTTGCAAATGGAAGCAGGTATGTAGCCATTTTGATTCAGAGAATCACAGAATCACACTGAATCACTAGGTTGGAAGAGACCTTAAAGATCATCAAGTCCAACCCATACCCAACACCTCAACTAAACCATGGCATCAGGTGCCACGTCCAATCTTTTTTTAAACACATCCGGGGATGGTGACTCCATCACCTCCCTGGGCAGACAATTCCAGTACTTTATCACTCTTTGAGTAAATTTTTTCCTAATATCCAACCTATATTTCCCTTGGCGCAGCTTGAGACTATGTCCCGTGGTTCTGTCAGTTGCTGCCCGGTGAAAGAGACCAACCCCCACCTGACTACAACCACTGTTCAGGAAGTTGTAGAGAAGGATAAAGTCACCCCTGAGTCTCCTTCTTCCCAGGCTAAACAACCCCAGCTCCC
>NW_005055255.1:0-8820 GCF_000277835.1 Geospiza fortis
TCTCCCCTCCACCTGGCCGCGGCAATCACCTTTTGAGAATGTTCAGTTTCTCCAGGATGTCAAAGAAACCACCTTCCTGGTACTTTATCTAGTAGGCTTCCTCTATATGGTTTGCAGTTTGTCTAAAATAAGCGCTGAGCTGTCAAGAGGGGTTGACGAGATACGTGAACCAGGCATGGACCTAGTCATGGAAAATCCTGAGTGGTGTGGGGAATGGGAGAACATGGGCCAAACACTGAAGGAATTCTCTGACCCTATACCCTGGAATTTTCCCTCAGAACAAATTCAGAACCCAGCTGAGGTGGGGGAATATTTGCAAGAGAACTGCAATGATGACTCTAAGGAGAAAAAGATCGTTGCAATAAACTGGGCCTTGGCATATGCTTATCGCACACTTAGATACTGTAGGGCAGCAGATAGAGGCCAGGGAGCAGGAAGATAAATCAGCAGACACCCCAGTCACTCAAGTTGCAGCTGAACCAGACAGTGAGCCTAAGCCACTGGCAGTCGCTCCTGCCATGGGAAAGAAGCACAAAACCAAAACCAATTGCCCAGTGGATGATGATGACCCAGCAAAAGGACCAGCTCCAGTTACTGACTCAGAATCAGAAGTCACTACTGAGTCCTTGTCCCTGAAGGACCTTTGTAGCCTAAGAAAGGATTACACTCAATGATCTACTGAATTTATAATTAGTTGGTTAGTCCGTCTTTGGGACGCTGCAAGTGAGACTACAGTTCTGGATAGTACTGAAGCAAAGCATTTAAGATTCCTGCCACATGATCCGGTTATTGACCAAGGAGTGGTAAAGGGGGCTGACCCTCTCAGTCTCTGGATATAGATCTTGAGAAGTGTGGGGCAAAGATATCTGTGTGCAAACGACCTCTATATGCAGCAAACCCAGTGGAAGACCATAGAACAAGGGATTGAACACTTGAGAGAAATGGCAGTGGCAGAAATTGTTTTCACAGAGGACCCAGCAACACCTAGGAATCCAGACGTGGTAAAATGTACATCAGTGATGTGGCGAAAACTCGTACAACTTGGGCTACAAGAATACACTTCTGCTTTAGCAATGATGAAGCGGGATGACAGGGATGAGACCGTGCTTAATATGGCAAAGAAGCTCTCAGCATATGCAGATGCTGTGCATGGCCCAACACATGCAAGAATTGCAGCTGTGGAAACACGTCTCAGAGCGCATTCAGAAAATAGAAGATAAGATGGAGGAGAATCACCAGAAACTCAGAAATGAGATTAAACAAGGCTTTCTCCAAATCTTGGCGGTACAGATCAGAAGTTCTGTTACCAAACACAGACGTCCCCCAGACAGGGAGAGAAGGTACACCCCACAAGGTGAGCTATGGTTCTTCCCTGGTGATTGTGGGGAAAATATAAGGAGGTAGGATGGAAGACCCCTGCTGCTCTGGCACAACAGGTGCGTGAACTGAAGGACAACAAGACTCAGAGAGGAGGTTCCACCAAAAGGGAAGCAGCTCCAGTAGCCCATAGCTGAACTGCCAGGCATGATGATGACATGTCTGATCCCCTTGAAGGAACCTCTAAAATGTACACCCACGGAAAGAAGGATAACCCAGCTTAGAGGGGCCCTGCCTCTAGCCAGGTGGAGGCTAGGGAAAGCCATGTTTTTTGGACTGTGTGGATTCGTTGGCCTGGCACATCTGAACCACAAAAATATGAAGCCTTGGTTGACACAGGTGTGCAGTGCACATTAATCCCATCGAGACGTGGGGGCAGAATCTGTTTCTATTGCTGGTGTGACAGGGGGATCATAGGATTTGACTTAGGTGGAAGCTGAGGTGATCCTGACTAGAAATGAGGGGAAGAAACACCCTATTGTGACTGGCCCAGAGGCCCCATGCATTTTGGGCATAGACTTCCTCTGAAGTGGGTATTTCAAAGACCCAAAGGGACTCAGGTGGGCTTTTGGGATAGCTGCTGTGGAGACAGAGGGTGTTAAGCAGTTGAACACCTTGCCTGGACTATCAGAGAACCCATCTGCAGTAGGACTTCTGAAGGAGGAAAGAGCGACAAATGCCAATTGCCACTTCGTCAGTGCACCACTGACAGTATAGAACAACTGGAGATGCTGTGATTCCCATCCACAAGATGATCCATGAGCTGGAGAGCCAAGGGGTTGTCAGCAAACCCACTCCCCCTTCAACAATCCCGTTTGGCCGATGTGGAAATCTGAAAGAGAATGGAGATTGACTGTGGACTATCGTGCCTTGAATTATGTGACTCCACTGTTGAGCACTGCTGTGCAAGATATGTTGGAGTGCCAATACGAGCTGGAGTCCAAGGCAACAAAGTGCTATGCCACTATTGACATTGCCAATGCATTTTTCTCCATTCCTCTGGCAACAGAATGCAGGCCTCGGTTTGCCTTCATTTGGAGGGGAGTGCAGTATACCTGGAACCAATTGTCCCAGAGGTGGAAGCACAGTCTCGCCATCTGCCATGGACTAATCCAGACTGCACTGGAAAAGGGTGAGGCTCCAGAACATCTGCAGTACATGGATGACATCATTGTGTGGGGGAACACAGCAGCAGAAGTGTTTGAGAAGGGAGAGAAAATCATCCAGATTCTCCTGAAAGCCGGTTTCGCCATCAAAAAGAGCCAAGTCAAGGGATCTGCCCAAGAGATCCAGTTCCTGGGAGTGAAGTGGCAAGATGGACGGCATCAGACTCCCAGTGATGTCATCAATAAGATCACAGCAATTTTTCCACCAACCAACAAGACGGAAACACAAGCTTTCCTAGGCACCATAGGCTTTTGGAGAATGCATATTCCTGAGTACAGCCAGATTGTCAGCCCTCTCTACCTGGTTACGCAAGAAAAACTTTGCAGTGGGGCCCTGAACAGCAATAAGCCTTTGCCCAGCTCAAGCAGGAGATAACTCATGCAGTAGCTCTTGGCTCTTGGCCCGGTCAGGACAGGACCAGACATGAAGAACTTGCTCTACTTCGCAGCCAGGACCCATGGTCTGTCCCGGATCCTTTGGCAGAAGTTGCCTGGTGAGAGTTGAGGCTGACCATTGGGATTCTGGAGTTGAAGCGACAGAAGGTCTGAAGCCAACTACACTCCAACAGAGAAGAAATCTTGGCCAACTATGAAGGAGTACAAGCTGCCTCAGAGGTAATAGGCACTTAAACATAACTCCTCCTAGCACCCTGACTACCAGTGCTGACATGGATTTTCAAAGTGAAGATTCCCTCTACCCACCAATGCCACATAGAGCAAGTGGATTGCTCTTATCACACAGCACACCCGTATTGGTAAACTGAATCGCCCTGGTGTGACGGTGGTCACAAGGGTTTTTGGGGTGATGGAAGAGATGTAGATCTGACTCCATGATAGAAGGCTTGATTTATTGTTTTATGATATATACATATACTATACTATACTAAAAAAGAAAAAAGCAAGGAGAGTTTCCAGAAGCTGCTAGCTACCTAAGAATAGAAAAGAAAGAATGATAACAAACCAGCTCTCTCAGACTGTGTCCGAGAGATCTCAGTTCTGGATTAGCCATTAACTATAAACATGCAAGCTGCGCCAATCCAGACAGACCTGTTGCATTCCACAGCAGAAGATAACCTATTGTTTACATCTTGTTGCTGAACTTCTCAGCTCCAGCAGGAAAATCCTAAGAGAGGATTTTTCATAAAAGAAATGTCTGTGACACCCTGGGATTTTGGAGATAATTACAAATCGTCCTGAAGGTGAAAACTTTGGTCTCAGTGATGAAGAGGTGCAAGAACAAATGACATGGGCTGAAGAAGCTCCATGGTACAACCAACTGCCAGCAGAAGAAACACGCTATGCCCTTTTTACTGATGGTTCTTGTCGCATTGCAGGGATGAAACAAAAGTGGAAAGCAGACATATGGAGCCCAACACGATAGGTTGCAGAAACTACTGAAGGAGAAGGTGGATCGAGTCAACTTGCGGAACTCAAAGCTGTTCAACTGGCCCTGGACATTGCAGAAAGAGAGAAGTGGCCAAAGCTCTACCTCTACACTGATTCATGGATGGTAGCCAATTCTCTGTGGGGATGGCTGGGAAAATGGAAAAAGGCTAATTGGCAGCATAGGGGAAAACCAATTTGGGCTGCTGAAGAGTGGAAAGTTATCACTGCCCGGGTAGAAAAGCTTCCTGTGAAAGTCTGCCATGTAGATGCCCATGTCCCCAAGATTAGAGCCAATGAGGAACACCGAAAAAACAAGCAGGTAGGTCAGGCTGCAAAGATAGAGGTGTCAAAGATAGACTTAGATTGGCAACACAAGGGGGAGTTGTTCTTAGCTCAATGGGCCCATGATCCCTCAAGTCATCAGGGTAGAGATGCCACCTATAAGTGGGCACAAGACCGAGGGGTGGATTTAACCATGGACAGTATTTCTCAGGTTATCCATGACTGTGAGACGTGTGCTGCCATCAAGCAGGCCGAGCAGTTGAAGCCCCTATGGTATGGTGGGCGGTGGTCCAAATGCAAGTATGAGGAAGCCTGGCAGATTGACTACATCGCACTGCCCCAGACACGCCAAGGCAAGCACTATGTGCTGACCATGGTGGAAGCCACCACAGGATGTTTGGAAACCTGCCCTGTGTCTCATGCTACTGCCCGGAACACCATCCTGGGCCTTGAAAAGCAGGTCCTTTGGAGGCATGGTATCCACGAGAGGATTGAGTCAGACAATGGGACTCATTTCAAGAACAACCTTATCAACACCTGGGCTAGGGAACATGGCATTGAGTGGGTGTACCATATCCCCTACCATGCACCAGCTGCAGGCAAAGTGGAGAGGTACAACAGACTGTTAAAAACCACCTTTAAAGCATTGGGTGGAAGATCTTTCAAATATTGGGAGCAGCATCTAGCAAAGGCCACCTGGTTAGATAACACTCGAGGTTCCACCAACCGAGCAGGCCCTGCCAAATCTGAGCCCCTGCATACTGTAGACGGAGACAAGGTCTCAGTGGTACATGTCAGAGGTCGGTTAGAGAAGACTGTTTGGATTAATTCTGCCTCTTTAAAGCATTGGGTGGAAGATCTTTCAAATATTGGGAGCAGCATCTAGCAAAGGCCACCTGGTTAGATAACACTCGAGGTTCCACCAACCGAGCAGGCCCTGCCAAATCTGAGCCCCTGCATACTGTAGACGGAGACAAGGTCTCAGTGGTACATGTCAGAGGTCGGTTAGAGAAGACTGTTTGGATTAATTCTGCCTGAAGTACAGACAAACCCATTTGTGGGATTATCTTTGCTCAGGGACCAGGTTGCACTTGGTGGATAATGCAGAAAGATGGAACACCACGATGTGTACCTCAAGGAGATCTGATCGTTGGGTGACAACCATGTGTAAATATAACTGTTTGCTGAATGTCACTGCCACTCTCTGTATATAGTGCTATATTGTGTGTATATATATATATGTATGTATGTATAAATGTGTGTGTTTTTAGTGTTAGAATATATGAGTTTGTGTATTAAGTCAACGATGGGGATAAAGGGTGGAATGCCCTGGGGTGACTGTATGGTCTGGTAGCCCACTGTCTGCTTTTTCTGTCCAGAAATGTGTCCTGTAGCTTTAAGTTAGGTCCAGAGAGAACGTGAGAGAGGGGAGAGAAGTGGTGGAATGCTTGAAGTGCTTGTATTCAAAACAGAGAGAAGTGTTCAGTTCTCTCCGCTCGCAGCAGTGCAGAGAGAGGGGGAGATGGGGAGTTTTCCTTTTTTTTTTTCCACTGGTTTTCCTCATTAGCTATGGCAAGAAAAGGTTTCCCAGGACTGTGTCTTTTTTCTGGAACTGTTCAGTTTTTTTTTCTCCAGTCCGGAACACTAGGACAATTGCCTGGGGGGCCCCCAAGCTGCTCTGCAGCCTGGATGCTAGGCCCAAGCCCTGGAGGGACTGAGAGAGACTGAGCGAGACCATGATACATGCACAGAAGGACACTCTCTGAATCACAGGACTCTGTGAATTTGCCATCTCTTCAGAACAACAAGAGGTTTTACTGTTTAATATTATTCATTTTTTCATGTTTGTGAGTACTTTGCTTGTGAAATAAACAGTTTTCTCCACTTTTCTCCAAGGAGATTATCTCCCAAACCAGTTGGGGGAGGGGCTCCTGGAATCTGCTTTTTTAGAGGAGACCCATTCAGGAAGTTTCCTCTTAAATTTGTCTCAAACGGGGACAGCAGGAAATATTAGTCCCTGCATTGACAGAATCTATCACTTCTTTCCTGGTTCAAAAAACAAATGTCCACCAAGGAAGGGGGGAACCTTCCTGGAATAGAAAGACAACCCCTCCCTCTAACTTACCATAGCTTTGCAATTATGGGGCTTCCAGGCATAAAAAAAATATAGGAAAGGGAAATGCAGTTATTTAGTAGACTATATATATCAGAACAGAACAAAACAACACAATAACAGAAGTTTTCCCACCCACTACGTATTGTTTCCCTTCTTATGTAGTTATGACCACAACCAGCAGGGGGCGCTTGTGGCTCTGGTGAGGTGAAAGTTGCAGTGATTGCATTACAGCCAGCAGGGGGTGTTCCGATGCGAGCCTGGGACCTTGCTGGAGTAATGGTGGCCTCGGTGAGAAAGAGGAGGTGGGGGGTTTGGTTCCTCCGACACTCACCAGTGCATATCTCCCAGCACCAGCGGTTGCCAAAATCTCAGTCAATAGGCAGCTGAGACCCTCTCTCCCTCTTGTAAGCAGCGGGCTTAGAAGCAAGCAGCAGGGAGAACTCAACCGTTTAGCTGCTGAGCAGGAGCAGTCCTGTACCAAAACCGCCCTAACTGACCCCGCTCCCAGCACAGCCAGAGTGTTCACCCTGAGCTAATAAAGTGCCCAACCCTCGTTTCCCTCCTTGAACAATTTTGGTGCAATGCTAGAGCGATTGGCAAGTTCTTTTGTATCTTAATCATCGACTATTCATCTAGAAAGCTGCCTCCTCCCTCCCTTTCCAGCATCTCCCGAACAGCAAATGGGAAGAAATTCACGCAAGAAACCTAAACCACAACTTCTTTTCAATGGAATACAGAAGTTGAACATCTTTAATTTAAAATCAGTTGATAGAACAAAATAGTCTGATTTTTCAAGAACCATAGATAACCAGTCATCAAAGATACCAAAATAAATATACTTTTTTTGTATATGTACATCTAATCATAGCAGTTCTACAAGCAAATTAGGATTTTATATTTTGTATATTTAAATAATCTATCAATTAATTGAGGGACCCTATGCCATCTCACATCATCATTGTATAAAAGTGATTATAATAATGGGAATGACTATTTCTGAAAAGAAAAAGAAGGTTAAAGCACAGTTTTTTAAAAATCTCCATTGACTTAATTTTTCACTTTTCAGTCTGTACTTGGAAGGGATATGGGAATAATATTTAGGGATACCTAACAACCACATCATATATTGACTGTAGCTGGCACTGTGTGCTATTAATGATTGTAGCAACTAGGCTGAAAGTGGGGATGGAAATTGAGGCAATGTAAGAAACAACCTTCACTTTCAAATTTTAAAAAGGTCTATTAAACCTTAACAAAAAATACAACAAAGGACTGAATAAAGAAAAATTGCAATGCTGGGAGTCACTGTGACTAGCAGCCATGTGGATGCTCTGCTTTTTATACCGTTAGCCCCTCCCAGAGTTTTGTCAGTCAACTCCTTCTATGCTGTCCATTGGTGGAGATTACTTTCTTACATCTTGATTGGAGGTCAGGTGTTGTTATGCTGTGCCTCTTGGTAATAAGCTGGCCTTCCCCAAATGCCCTGACTACTAAGGCTATTACAAGGGGGAGGGGTGAGACAGAGTGGAAATTTTCCAGAGTAGAAATCCATTTCAGATTTAGGTGAAATGTACCTCTTTGAATTAAGTCTGTAGCTTGCAAACATAGCTGTTTGGTCTGACTGCCTGTTCTCGCAGAAAAACCTATGCTCAAAGAAACTGCTTCAGCCGAAGGACAGAGATAAGGGAGGGCCCCTTGAACTCTGAAACAGATGGAGAGACTGCAGGAGACAGGGCAGGGTGACCCAGGAGTTCTTTCCATACTTTGTGATAAAAAACTAGCTGCAACTGTAACTAGCTGCAAGTGTAATGCAAAATCAGTAAAATGAAAATGTATGAACCTATTGTGAAATTCTATGCATATGGATTAGTAAGGAAGATAAAAAAGGATTGGGAGTTCTTAGGTGTGCGCATGTCCTTTAGGGGAACAATGATCCCCACATGCATCCAGCACTGTAATAAACAGACCGGCTTTACAACTTTTACAAAGTTGTGGAGTTTTTTTTCTTTCTGCAAATCAGGGGAAAGAGGACTATGGGAGGACATATTACAATAACATCACTATACACCTTAACATCTATATAATAACTATTCCTTAATAGTGACAGCCAACCATTACATTACTCATCTACAACAGGTAACATACTTGTATGCAAGTCATGGAGGCTTGGCTTATGTAGCAATGTATTTGCATGGTTTAGGCGACAGTGTGCACCAGTGTCCTGGGTTGACTATATGATGCTTTTATCCCCAATCATCTTGTTCTGTTTATGCTGAATAATAAGTTTTGCACCTTTAAAGCTTGTTCCAGAGAGTGAAGGGGGGAGAGAAGAAGCACGCAGTTTGTTTTCAGACACTGCACTCACCCCTCCACATTCTTGCTCCTGGACTGTGTTGTCTGTGGGTGAACAGACAGCAGGACAGAGCTCTCCTTTGCTTTTAGTTAGTTTTAGCTTGCTGAGACAAAGAAGTTCCCTGGACTGTGGGTTTTTTT